>NC_092051.1:12690687-12995406 GCF_003086295.3 Arachis hypogaea
GCTTGTTGTCAGCTCAATAAATTCTTATATGAATCAGATAAGATATTAACTGATTGATGAAACCGTCCTGCATGAACCACAATGAAAGAAATATAAATTTCCTTGGAGATGAAATATACTTTGTTTTAAATTAAGGTTTCTTTTATAGTGCATTCTTTCTCTTTTTTTTTTTTTTTTTTTTTGCCAAAAATTTAATTTATTCAGTCAGAAATCAAGGTAACAAATTAATTCCGTTAAAGTCAAAACAAACTTATTTATTTGATGTAATTCCTAGGATACATGTCATTATTGTTTCATGCTCACTGAGAACTTGTATGGATATCTCCCTTTTTAAAGTTGGTGGAAAGCAGATGCACAGGCTGAATTTGCCTTTTTAATTGCAAAGATAATTTATAACAATGAAATTAAAGGATTGGTTGTCATGGTTAAATTTATAATTTACCTCTTAGGTCCTAGATATCTTAGTATGCTATGTCTTATGTTGCTCAAATTCATCTGTTGCATGAACCATTCATATATGTATCTTTCCATATATCTCATTATCTATTTTCTTAAAGGTGTGGTTTCTTTGATGATTCCATCAATATCATTGTTTATTTAGTTGTTAATCCAACACTTTGTTCATGTAAAATAAATTGAATGCTTCTAGGTTTGGGTAAAGTGGGGAGAGAGACGCCAGTTCATTGCCCAGAACAAGCTAGGTAACTTAATTGATAATTTTTTATAATAGATCAGTTGTTCATTCCTTCTTTGAATTGTCAAGTTATATTTAGATCTTCCTAGTTTGTGATTAGTTCAACAATTGTCAGTGATTTGACTTTTAGGTTGGATAGTACTTGATTCTGTTACAAAGTAGAAATTTGCTTCGATTCACACTTTCACTATATCAACTGGTCTTTCACTCACTTACAGCTCATAACAAGCATGCCAGTAGCATTTGTCATAGTATACATAAGATGTAGCTAATTGAAATGCAGATTTTGATTATTTGGGAAGTCTTTTGTTGAACAAATTTTACAAAAATATATTCCTGTTGCCTCCATCTAGGCATGTTTATTATGCATGGTGATGCTCATTTAAATTGTTTAGGAAGTATTTTTCTTAAAATTTTACAAAAATATAATTATTTCTATACTTTTATTTGCATATATAATAAAACTTCTAATATCTGGTTTTAGTGCTTTTTGAGAAAAGGGATAGTTTCCTCAGTGCTTTTTTAAACTTGTTATTATACCAGTTGCAATTTGGATTAGTATGGCTTAGAGGATGTATCATTAGCTCATTACTTTAAACACAAACTATATTACCTTACTAACACAAGTTGAGGCTAAAATCATGTTTGGGCTTTGGGAGTTGGGACATAGCTCAGCTCAATTTTATTGAGCATATTTGAAATGAATTGAGACTTGGTTTGCATGCTTCAATTCATTAACTGGGCTACTTTTTCAATGCCAAGACAAACATGCACTATGATTCTAATTAGATCCAATGATAATTGCATAGTTAACGGAACTAGCTTTTCAAGGTTGAATTGGTGATTTTAAAGAATAAGCTATAAACCTCAAAGTGTCCATATTGTTAAATATTCATGTTCTGAATGCTGCATGACATCTACATCTTCAAAGAACTACCCTGAATTTAGTTTATAATTGATTTTCAGTTGAACCAGTGGGACGATCTTATTTTTCACTTCCTCCCGCCAGGCTCACCTTTCTTTCTGTTATATTTTTATGCTTACATATATTCTTTACAGGGATGACTTCCTGTCACAAGGTAGTTGGTGATATCAGTGCACTTAGGAGGTTGTATTATAATATGTACAAATTTTCTTATTTCACAAAAATAGTTTTGCACTTGGTTGACTCGGTTAAGTAACAATAGAAGAAGGAAGTATGTAATGCATGAATCGTAATAAAATAATGGCCTAATTAAGCAACAAGATCCATTAGTTTACCTTAGTTTTCTTGAAATTTATTACCATGTTAATATTCTGGGGTAAAAAGTAAGTGAAAGATTATTGTGCGATTCTATGTTCATCTGTCCTGTGTTAGTGGTTTTTTTCCTTGGTACTGTTCACTAATTTAGACAAGTGCCTTTCTCTAATATGCCCTCATTTTCAGGAATGTCACAATACACATATTTCATAACAATTTGATCACCGGTGAAAACTCATATAGCAAACTCTCTCTTGTTGATTTGAGGAGCTGTTTGATTTAGCCAATTCAGATTCAACTGCCACTTCTCAGTACCAATTTAGCATTACCGTTTTTTAGCTCTATAATGAACAGGTATTGTTCTCTTTTACTTACTATATACAACTTTTCTGGTATCCAATGTTTGCTTCCTGGTAACTGTTGGCATTAGATTATCAAGGCCTTTTTGTTAAATGTTCCTGCAGGCTAGAGATCTTGTCTTGATTTTGCAATGACTCCTTCTCATTGAGGTAAATATTTGTCATGGAATTTCGTAGCAGACAACATGTTAGTTTATTAGTTATGTATTTTTGGTTTTTACTGACTTCCTGAAGTTCCTTTCTAGCAGTAGCATCTATAGGTGTAAAGACGGTTCTCATGATGTTTTGAGAATCTTTAGTAAAACATCTCAAGATGGTTAATAATAATATTATCGTTCTTTGGCAATAAAGGTCATTTGAATTGGGAGTTTGGCACAGCCCAAAATTTTTCATTGTATGGTAATTTGTTTTTCTTGTTCAATGTTCATCTCAGGTGCAAGATTTACACCTTATTATTCCTGACTATTTCTTTTGAGTGGAGCAGTGATACACGCCCCCTTTCTTATTAGCAGGTTAATATTGTGTACATTAAAATTGCACTTTCATGGATATTCTGATATTTTGGAAACTATGAGAGTAGACTATTAATTATTTCTTTATTATGCATATATATCAATTTTATAGATAAAGATAATGTTCCTAGCTATATAGATAAATATGAGTAGAAAAATGATACAAAACTCTATTGTAATTAGAACATACAAAGTGAGTATATGCCGTGAGTATATGCCAATCAAGCAGTTTCCAGAACTCTTTCAAAATGCAGCTGTGAGTATATGCTGAGCAGGAAAAGAGGGGAATTTGTGTGATATTCAGTACAGTTTGAATAATATGTATCAGCTTTGCGTAGGGTCTTACATTTTGTAAAGGTCTAAAGGGAAGTTAGGGTGTTTAATGCGACCATTCAAATGGTTATTGTAATTGATGTTAGTTCAGAACAGTTGGAATTTTTAATTTATGCATGTTAAAATTGCTGATTATATCTCCCTTTCTCTAATAATTCTTCATGCATTTGTACAGGATCTGCCACAGACCTTTCCTGGCCATCCATGGTTGGACACTCCCGAGGGACATGCTGCTCTTAGACGTGTTCTTGTTGTTTATTCTTTATGCGATTCTAATGTTGGATGTTGTCAGGTGGATTTGATCTGCTCTTCCTTCTTATTCTGAATTATTTTTCCCTCTCTTAAGTTCTTGTTGGATGATCTAGCCTCCTTGTTTTCAGGATGCTTGTATTGTAGATCAGAATTGTAAAATTTAATACCTTAATAACTTAACTGTTACTGTTATAATGTGAATAAATGTCAATTTAGGACATTGTGCTATTTCATTGCCCTAGATTTACATTATTAAAGAGGCATTTGCACCTGTTCAGTTTAACTTTTGTTAGCTCGACATTTTATTTTAATAGTGTAATAGAGAGGAATTGGGTGTATAATAAAGCGGTGGTTTGTAATTTTGAAGTGTAAAGGTTTTGGAAAATCTTTACTCACGATCTCAACATCTGAAGGCAACAGGCAAAAATACGGATGCATTTAGGAAATATAAATTCCCTTATTAATTATTATACATATATCAGATCACTTTAGAGGATTCATTTGTGAATTATTTATCAACAAAAATTATGAGATGTAGATTTATCTTTTTAGGGTGAGATGTCGCCAGTTTCAGCGATAATGGCAATGAAGAACGATCGATACTTATTTGATAGCTAATAATTACCTACCTGAGTATTTAATTTCTGTTGACATTTATGTAAGCAATTCATTTAATTTTTGTAAATAATTTTGGATAAAATATAATATTTAAAAAGGAGCATGTTACTTCCATAGGTGAATTATACTACAAGATCAATAGTTATATCTTACAAAACTTGATCTTCAATTATAATGGTAAAAAAGCTGTCAATTGGAGAATAAAACGATGCCTCCCTCCCATCTTGTTATTGGGAAAAATTGCATGAAAGAATGTAGCCAAGTACTAAAAAGGTCTAAACGAGAAAGTTTACAGGATGACATTTCCCTTCGTTCTATAAACAAAAATGAATTTATCTTCTTTACTCATTCTATAGAGTATGTTTTACTTCAATCTTTTAAAGGGCTGCGTCTTGGAATAAGGACAGGTTCAGTGATGTATCATCTATTACATGCCCACACTGACCTGTGCTTCATGAAATACAAAGAGAAGACTGCAGATGCAGATCATTCATCTCTACAAGTTCTTTAGTAATTCATCTTGAGAAGCTATCAACCTTCTTCAGCATCTGTAGAGCAGCCCTGCCACCCTCGACACAAGTAACTGTTGCCCTATATTTCTGTAAAACACCTTCTGCAACTTTTCTATAGGAGAAAACCAAAACACTCAGCCAAAAAGGCTTCATTAATATATCATCAATGACACCTAAACTAGAAGATAATGTATAATCAAACTATGGAGTAAAGTAACTTTGATTATTACGTTTGAACAAACATACAATCGAGTAAAGTAATAGAAAAAAAGATTTATCAACCGTAAATACTCATTCAACCTTAATTATTTACAAAAGAACTTCTACTTTCAAAGTCCACTTGCATGGGGAATTAAATACTAAGAAAAAGCCAGCAAATATGGTTACATAGAGATATTTAGGGAATAGCCAATTATAAAAAATTGTATTGAGTGGTTAAAGAAATGCAACGAATAAGGATGAAACAAGAGTTTGGCTACAGCCATAGACAACAATATCTAGGATACATGAAACTTGTTGGCTTTGCTTCCTCTAGAAATTCTCTTAACATCTTTGGATGGTACTCTAGAATCTCACGGTATATAAGTTCTCGTATATCTTCCTTTGTTATCCTGCGTCTCTCAAACTCAAATTCCATCTTTGTAACTGGCTGGCAGAAGGTTTTCTCTCAACCTTGGCCAAGCCTTTAAAATATGGAACTGCTAACGCCTAACAATATCATACACAAGATACCAAGTTAATAAAAGATTACCAAAGAAACTGAACCAAATACGGATGGAAATTCAGAATTCAACCTCTTCAGCAGAAGGCCG
Source organism: Arachis hypogaea (assembly GCF_003086295.3). Lineage (NCBI taxonomy): Eukaryota > Viridiplantae > Streptophyta > Magnoliopsida > Fabales > Fabaceae > Arachis > Arachis hypogaea. The sequence continues at coordinate 12,696,020 of NC_092051.1, forward strand.
ATCATTAGGCTCAAAGGCCAACCTTCTATCTAACAAACGAAGAGCAAGGGGGTCTGCATTAGAAAACTTATGGGAGAAAGGAACTGGCTTCTTCTTGGGCATGCTGCTCAAGTATCTTCGAGTTTTCTCATTCCTTACCTATTAATATGCAACCAAGGTTGCATTGAGTAAAAACTAAAACACACAAGACTGCAAAGAGGAAGGAAAACTGAAGAACAGACCCTAGCAATGGCTTCAAGAGATGGTGTTCCAAGAAGATCAGTCATGAGATCCAATTGATGGACAACATTCTTCCCAGGGAAAAGAGGCTTTCCAATCAAAAGTTCTGCGAAAATGCATACAATGCTCAATATGTCTATAGCTGGTGTATACTGGAAATAAAATGGTTTCAGGTAATAGTGATTTACTGAGTGAAATATAATAGATCAGTGAAAAACACATAAGTAGATTCATAAATCAACTAAAGTATTTAGCATATGGCAAGGAAGCATAAATATTTTCAAGATCAATTATTATTTATTAACCACACGCAAGCCCCATATCCAGCACACAACTAAAACGTAAAATAGGATACTAGATTGTATAAAAGAACAAAATTTCAATCACCAAAAGAGTATAAATTCATACATAAGCAATAGATACATTCACAAATCACCACACATATCATTTTCTATCTCTCAACATCCACTAAATTCCTCCCCAAAAAATATAAAACACCAATCCAAAACATATTTAGATACATACATGTAAATCTAAATATACATATGAGCTAAGTAACTTTACCTTTTTTCTTTGATCAGCAGCATCTTCAAATTTTTTACAATATATTATATACTATATTTTGATTATCCATTTTTTTAAAAATTGATTAAGAGACAAATTTGTATATTTTCGGTTTAAAAAATGAATTTATATATTTAAATGAATTTTTTTTCATGTTTTTTGATAAATTATGTTTTCTTCGTATAAATATTTTTTACTTAAAAAAAAATAAAGAATAATTCCAACCCAATTTCATCCCAAAAAAACTTAAATAATGAATTGCTTTTAATAATTTCTTCTTCTTCTTCAACCTAATTAAATTCGTTGCTCTCCTTTATTCGCGTTTTTTTTCTCTGCATTATGGATTTGGATTGACTTCAACTTAATTAGCTTCCTTGTTCATATTCTTCTTCGTTTTCTTCTTCGATCTTCACTTCTAAATTGAAATAATGAATGAATCAATTTTAAATCAGTTGAATGAGTGCGATTTGGACAATTCTTCCAAAATGTATCAATTTGATGAGGTTTGCATTATTGAATTTTGAATCTAATCCAATGAAATGAAATTGCTAATTTTATTTGAAGTGAATTGACTGGACTGAGGTGATTTATATCTGAATTGAATTGAATTGAATTGATAATATGTAATTGTGAGTGTGAGTAATTGTGACTAACTGTGAGTAATTGTGAGTAACCTTTCGGTTCGGTAAGTACTAAAGAGTTGATTCACCATGTGCATATTTTTCGTTCAAGTGAGCAGAAAGGACTCTAAAAAAATTAGACGAATATATTCTGTTTTGTTCCCTAAGCACTATATAATTATTTCACCGTAATTAAGATTTCGGTTCACCATGCAGACCAGCTGTGTTGTGGATGAAAAATTTGTCCCAAAGATGGGAATGATTTTCAAGACACTAGAAGAAGTTGGAAAGTTCTACAAACATTATTCCAAACTTGCCGGTTTTTCTACCAAAATAAGGAACACGACTCGGGATGGAGACAAGATTAAGAATCAACTAGTTGTATGCTCTAGAGAGGGAAGGTGGAAATCAAAGAGATCTCCAACTTTGAAGACAAACCCTTCAGCTGGGTTAAATTGTACAGCCAGAATTTACGTACACATAATGAAGGATGTTGGTCTTCGGACAATTTCCAAAGTTGTTTTGAATCACTCACATCCTTGTTGTGTAGACCAGGCTGAGATGCTCAAACAACACAGGGAGTTTAGCATATTCGTGCGTCGCACCATCGAAACCCACGAGAAAGCCGGAATTAGACCAAGTAAAACTTACAAATTATTTGTGGCAGCAGCTGGTAGCCACCGTGAACTAGGTTTTATAGAAAAAGACATCAGGAATTACATCACAAGGGAAGTACGAAATATTTCTGAAGAAGCCGATGCCAAAGAATTTGGGAAGTACCTAGTTATAATGAAAGAGAAGAAGAAAAATTTCTTCTTTGAGGTCAACCTTGAAGGTGATCACTACATTAAACATGCATTCTGGGCTGATGCAAGAAGCAGTGTTGCATTTGATTATTTCGGAGACGTGGTTTCATTTGACACCACCTATAACAAACAGGTATTCGGTTCATTCAAACATATTTTTTATGTTCAGTGGTTGTACATATTTCGGTTCACCACTGTGTGCTTGTTATTTTTGCAGGTACAATTTGGTTTTAGGTTCTTTTGTGGGCGTGAATCACCACGGCCAGTCAACACTTCTTGGATATGCGCTGATGAAAAATGAGGACATCCAATCATTCAAATGGCTATTTGAGTGTTAGCTACGTTGTATGGGAAGGAAGGCACCAAAAGGTATTTTTACCGATCAATGCGCATCGATTCAAAGGGCAATTGAGCTATGCATGCCAACAACAATTCACTGCTGGTGTATCTGGCACATCATGAAGAAGATCCCAAGCAAACTAAATGGCTACAAGGGACACATTGATATTGAACAAGAGATGAGCCATGTTGTTTGGAACTCGTACATAAAAGACGCATTTAACAGAAACTGGAACGATTTCCTCACAAAGTATGGTCTCGGAGGCAACAAGTGGCTTTTAGGTAATTGAGATTTCAATTCGAATTATTTTTATGCTCATATCTTTTTTTCCCAAAAGCATGCACTGTTTTCGGTTCACCAGACCTTATAATTTTCGTTCGGTTTGCAGAGCTGTACGAGGATCGCCATATATAGATTCCAGTTTACTTGGATCACCACTTTTGGGCCGGGATGAGAAGCACGCAAAGGAGCGAGAGTATGCATTCATTTTTCAACAAGTTCATCACACGGAATAGCTCCTTGAGACAATTCGTGAAGCAATACGACAATTGACTAGCAAGCAGAGAGCAAATAGAGAGAGAATTCGATGCTGCAGATTTTCACACTGTGATACCGTGCGTAACAAAATCAGCAATAGAGGCACAGTTTCAGCGTGTATATACCCATGAGAAGTTCAGGGAAGTTCAAGCTCAATTTAGAGGTAAAGTAAATTGTATCACAAGATCAATGCATTCCACCCTAGGTTTCACAACATATGAAGTCATTGAGCAGATTTCCAACTCCATATTCAACAAGTTTGTCGTCACCTATAACGCAGTATCTTGAGATGTAAAGTGCCATTGCTTGCTGGTTGAGTCTAGGGGCATATTGTGCCGCCATTCCCTAAGCGTTCTAAGCTTTGAGCGAGTGGATAACGTGACACCAAAACACATATTAGAACGCTGGAGCAAGAACATAAAGAGGAGGCATACACACATCAAGAGTATCCAAGATGAACCTCTACTGGAGTCAAAAAGTAAGAGATTTGACGAATTGGTGTTTCAGTCACACAATATATGTGAATTTGCATCTGAGTCTAAAGAGTTGACCGGAATTTTGCATCGAGCATTTGATAAGGTCATGGAGGAGATGGAAGAATATCAAGGGAGAAACAAAGGAAAAAGTTTGTTAACCCACGAAGAAGCGACATTAAGCAATGTGAATGACCTTCAAAGCCCACCACGTGTCAAAACAAGAGGTCGGCCCAAGAACAGACTTGGATCAAACATGGAAAAAAAGATCTCAAATGCTATAAAAAAAAGAAAAAGACAGCTCCAAGCGAGGTAAAATTGACTTGCTTTTGATTAGTTAAAAATTGAAATGTTCATTTTGCTAATACACAATTATGTCTTTTGTAGTTGAACCTTTTATACTCTGGATCATCGATTCAGTCAAGCTCCACTCTTTACAATACACCAGATATGAATTATCCAAGAGAGGATTGTACAAGTTTTAATTTTTATTAATGTAAATTTTTGCTCACCCATGAGAAAATTTCGGTTCACCATGGTTATAGCAGGTTTAATTTCTGAATGTTGATAGTCTTTAATGAATAGTCACTTTTTTTATGAAATTCTATATTGATATATGTAGTTTTTCGATTCGTCTAGTGTATTAATTTCTAAGTTGAATAATTAGAATTTATTTTTTGGTTCATGGTTGAGAGTTTAGGGTTTAAGGTTTAGAGTTTAGGGTTTCAGGGTTTAGGGTTTTAGGGTTTATGGGTTCAGGGTTCACTGTACAGGGGTTCAGTGTGTTTCAAACTTTCTGTTCTCCCCGTGTATTAATTTCAGTTCACCGTGTTCATGGTTGAGGGTTTAGGGTGCAGGGGTCTAGGGTTTAGGGTTCAGGGTTCAGGGTTTACGATAGGGTTCAGGGTTTAGCATTCAGGGTTCAGGGTTTGGGTTCAGAGTTCAGGGTTTGGGTTTGGGGTTTAGGGTTTAGGTTTTAAGGTTTTAGGGATTTAGGGTTTATGGGTTCAGGGTTCAGTGTTCAGGGTTCTGGTTTTAAGGTTCAGGGTTCTGATAGTAACATTCTTTTAAAATTAGATCTATGTTATGTTCAGATATGCACTTTTTCGATTCACTAGGTGTATTAAATTCGGTTCATTATGTTTTTGCGGTTCTTAATTTTTTGGTAAACACCCTGATTTCATTCACTGTGAATCTGCAACAAAATAGCAGCCAGGCAATTCCAATAGTTATATAACAAGACAAGGAGTAATCCATCTTGAATCATTATATACATTAATATTAACATTTACATTAATGTTGACATATATACATTCAAAAGAAGCAGTGTCTGCTTTTTTAAACAAGTTAAACAAAATATTGTTAATTAGAACTAGTCAAACTGCACTGGTTTTGAGATTCACTTGATGTTTCTGAATCCGTCGGAATAATTTTTTCTTTTTTCAGGAGCCTTTTTTGTCTTGTTCTTTTTGCCAGCGTTATATTGTCGAATTCGGATTCTGATTTTGATTCCGAAAAAGATTCCTCTTCCGAAGAATAAAAAATAATATATTTTTGTGCGTTTTGAAGATTCCTAATGCATGTCTGGCATCGAGAGTATGAAATAAAGCATAGTTAGTCCACTCCTCAAGTTCTACAAGGACTATTTTGATATCATAATATAACATCTTTACTATCAGAATATCATGCTTAAGTCATGATATTGCTAATGCTAAAAGTACTATGTATATTCCATATATTACCTATTTACATATTATAGGAATCTTTAAAATAAACAAAGCTGAAAACTAAAGACATTATTACTTATTTATATATCAATTTACTAATTAGTTTTCAACTAAATGTTGGAATTTTCTTAGAATTCTTTAATCCAAAGATCATCCATGTTAAATGATTAAGAAAGCTAAAAAATACTTGAATATAAAAGCATACATGAATTCACAAGTATGATTGAAGGAATTTAGTTATTTGATCTTCTTCAACCAAGCTTTCTGTGTTCCTAATAAAGGTGAATCACAACTTTTATGATGGGAAAAAGGCTAAGGAGACGGCTTTGATGTATTAGAGACCAAAACCCTGAATCACTATTTATATTTGACTGTGGCACCCATTAAACATAAAGTCTAAATAAAATAGTATCTTTGGTTTTATTCTTATTTAATTCCAAATCAAAAGTAATAATGACTTATTCAATTTAGCATTTACGACAATAAACGAGATCACCGTAATATAAGTCATTTAATGTGAAATAACTTAATTTGTAATTATAATTGATATATATATATATATATATATATATATATATATATATATATATATATAGTCCATAATTAGATTAAAAAATTAAATAGTTTTCTAACAATTTTCTAGTTGTGCTATCCATATATATTTTCTTAACATAATCATATTTTATAAATTTTATGCGCACATTTGAATTTTATTTCCTTTATTACTTTAACAATCTAGTCTGTCTTATATATGAGTTATAGAATTACCGCAACTTTTATCACATTATTGTCGCGATGAAACTACGGTAATAACTATACTAATATACTCAACGATATAGATCAAATTTGGATGAGAAAATTTAGAAATTACATGTTAAAATGATCTTATGCATACCTATTTTTAACTGGTCCAACTTTAATAAACTTTTAATTTTATAAGATCATGATGAGTCAAAGTGAAAACAAAGCTAAATATTTTATTTCTGTAGAAATATCTATATTCATAAATTTGTCTAAACCATATGAGCATCCATATACACACTTCCACTGAAACAATATATCATAAAATGATATCACACCCATATGAATAGTATCACATGAAAGACCTTAAGTGTTTGTTTCTTACTAACCAAATATGCATGCATTGCTAACTTGCTCACAAGATATTTAAATATTCTGAACTCTTATTTAATAAAAATTTAAAATATTAGACTACTAATACATTGTTACAAAATAACTCAAGTGATCTTTCAATTTTTTTTCCCATAATTTGTGATAAGTATTCGTATTCACTAAAATAGATGCCTTCAAAAGGTGTTTTATATTTAATTACTTTAGTAGAAATAGTAATAAGTGTATGGGATAAGTATTGTTTTGGTCTTAACGTTGAGAGTAAGAATCGAAACCGTCCCCATCGTAATTTTTTATTTAAAATCATCCTTAATGTTTTTTTTCGTATTAAAATCATCCTTTTTAATAAAAAATATAAATTTTTTTTAAAAAATAAAAAACAAAACGCGTTTTGGGGGGAGGGGGAAGGAAACGCGTTTTTATTGGGGGGTAGGGGGAGGAAACGCGAAGGATGGAGGGGAGGAGGCCATCGCCGCCACCGCGGGTCTCTGCCTTCACCGCTGGACTCCACCGTCGCTTCTTGCCATCGCCGCCACCTTTGGGTCCTTCGCTACCGAGCACGAGCAGCGAGAGAGGAGATATGAGAAAGAGAGAGGGAGCACCGGTGGAGGGGAGGAGGCCGCTGCCATAGCCACCACCACCATCTGACACCTGCATCGTCGTCGGTCCGCCCACGAGCCGCTGCCAGAACCGCGAACAGAGGAAGACATCGCCTCCGTTCATGCATGCTTCTGCCGCCGCCGTGGAGTGCGTCGCCAGGAAGGGGAGCCCGAGCTGCCGATCTACCCAGCCGAGGAGTGCATCGCTGCTATTCATGCATGCTCCTGCCACCGCCGATCTACCCAGCCGCCGTCGCTCCGCCGCCCACGAGCTGCCGGTGGTCCTGCTTCGGATTCTGCATCTGCTTCTTCTTCTTCATCTGCTTCTTCTTCTTCTGCATCTGCTTCTTCTGCATCTGCTTTGCTTCTGCTTGTGTTGATTTTTTCTGCTTTCTGCTTCTGCTTGTGTTGATTTAGTTATTGAATTTGTTGAATTTGTGTTGATTTGTTGAATTTCTGATTCCTTGATTTGCTGAAATTGTGTTGATTTCATTGATGTTGTTATTTTTGGTGGTGGAGGTGTTGGTGTTGGTGTTGGTGCTGATGCTAGTACTGGTGGTGGAGGAGGTAAAAGTGCTGGTAATGGTGAGGGTATTTTTGTCCGAAAAAAATTAAAATGACGATTTTAATACAAAAAAAAAAAGCGTTAAGTATGATTCTAAATCGACAATTACGTTGGGGACGGTTTCGATTTTGACCTTCAACGTTAGGGACCAAAATAATACTTATCCCTAAGTGTCTTTTTAATACCTTTTTAAAGAACTCTTTCAATGAACATATGAATATACATACAATAGATCAAAATTGTCTTGACATCCAATAAAGTCAGAATCGGAATACGAAATTATTTCTAACTTTAGTTTCTGACTTCATATGTGTGAAAATGTAATATTTTGCTATAACGAAATTTGTTCTCTACTATTTAATGATCCATTCTTAACTGACTTAAATATCTGCCAAAGATACCAATACACAATAACTGTAAGTATACAATTTTGTTATCCATCAAACTACTGTCAAAGCATAATAAACCTTATGCACGCACTTTGAGCTTTATGACTTTCTTGAGGCACCTAATGACATTATACTTGTCTCCGCTAGAGTTGAGTATATATAATCTTATTTATAATTCTATATGCCGTTGATATACAAGAATAGTAAAAATATACTTACTCTCCCACTGAACTGATACAAGTCATGATAAAGAAATAAAAAATAAGCAAGAAGATAAGAATTCAAACTGAATAAAAAAAGATACATTGAAATTGAATAGAGATAAAAATGATAGATTGAAATTGATTACAAAGAGAATCACTCTACTTTCTACCAAATTTCTTGACGCAACAAGAAAGGGACTCCTCAATCTAACTTTTAACACCATAGTTTGGAAATTGAGTCGAAGGGACTCCTCAACCTTCTACCCAATTCCCCGATGCAACAAGAGAATGACTCCTCAACCTCAATTGTCCATACCATGGTTTCATCACGAAACCAAAAAAAGGGTTTTCAAACCTCTAAATCATTCTATACTGCGATTACCCTAGTTTATGAGGTATTTATAACCTCTTATTAGATTAAAATATAGAAAATCCTGAGCGCACAAACATAAGGCCCAATCTATTAATTAAATAAACAAAATCAAAATACATAAAATTAAATTAAAATATTCTAAAAATATAAACTAATGTCTTCTAAATAACACTTGAACTCTTCATATCACGAACATTTGAAACACCTATCAAGTCATCAACCATTAGACAGAAATATTAATTTGTAAACGGTATTTTTATTACGGTAATCAAACATTGATAATAAATCCTGCCAAACAATAATTATATCTTTGGATAAGCTTATTGTTCATATGAAACCAAATAAATATCACATGTTTATAACCACAAATGCGCATGTAATTTGGCCAAGTACAGAACTTCCTTTGGACCTATCTGTACTCGCATAAACTACGTACACATAAATTCATTTAGTGCAGTTTACCAAATATTCTCAACAAAATTTTGTCGAACAATAGGCCTATCGTTGAATCGACTCATTGTTCACTTGAAAACTTGATAATTTTACTTATTTATTACCGTATATATATTTTCTATCAATTGGTCAAACACCAATCTTTCTTTGGACCGATTAGTGGTTGCATAATTAAATAGAAAATAAACATAAGGTTTAATTTTATTATTTGGTCAAACAATAAACTTTCTTTGGGCCGATTATTGTTCACATAAATAATAAGCATTAATTTATTCTTAACTAGCTACACAAATATATAAATATCATTGATATATGTAACTTTGTCAAATATAGACCTTTCTTTTGGCTGACTAATATTTGTATGAATTACATATCACCATATTCCTAATGTTCCAAAATAAATCAATTTTCACAAAAAAGACTACTTTAGTAGCATAATATTCAACCAATTTATTTCAAAATTAAATCTTATAAAATATATGGATATAATATGATTTAAATTGTTACTAATTTCTTTATGTAACAAATCTAAAATGCTTACGCAGCACAAAAAACAAAATAATAAGCCATAATATATAACAATCACATAATACTGTGAGTCTTTATTATTAATCAATTGTTAATTTCTTTATTTAACATAAAAAATTAAATCCACAACAAAAAGATTCAAATAATAAAAAAGAAGTCACAATAATTCTCTTATATAACAAACAAATAATGAATTAATATTTATGCTATTATAGTTACAGTAAAATTTATTTATTTATTTTAACGCAACAATAACTGAATCCATATTCATATACATAAGGGACATTCAATGAATATTTATACAGGAAAAAAAACATATGATTTAAATCCTTATATCATATTAAAAAAAAAATAATTCATGATATTTTAAAAAAAATAAAATTCACGCCATTCTTTATGATATCGTAAAAATAAATGTTGCACAAGATAACACAAAAATATATATCAATTTTTAACAAAAGTGTACTGCATATATCAAATAGTTTTTTATATGATAAAAAATTTATTACACATATCATAAACATCAAAGTGGATAAATTAATCATATACACATTATTGATAGCCTGTCATCTTGTATCTTATTATACCAATGAAATTATCCATCATTCTCAATGCATTATTATAGTTGATTCGCACTAATAAATTTTATCCGAAAGATAATGAGAAAGGAAGAATTTTAATTAATTGAATCTAAATAAATGCATAAATGCAAAGACATCAACTGTTTGGGAATGAATGATTCGTAAATCCAAAATTCCACTACAAGAAAAAGTCGAGTATTGTCGGAAAAATAATAAAATTCTACGGTAATTTAAATATCGTCGAATTTATTATTGGAAATAATCAGACGGTATAAACATTGCCAGTAAATGTTTACTGTTAGATTTTTTTTTTGTCCGACAGTAATTACCATCGGATTATCCGACGGAATATAGTAAACATGAAAACGGATCGTGTTGGACATTATCGTCGGAAATTTTCGACGGTAACATTAACGCCACCTTGTTCGTTTTCCCGTTATATTACCAACGGATTTATCCGACAGTAATTCCTTAATCCCAAGATCATTTATGTTAAATCATTAAGAAAGAAATACCTGAATGGAAAGCGTACCTGAATTCATAAGCATGATTGAAGGATTTGATCTTCCTCAACCAAAGCCTTCTATATCTCTAACAGGGCTGGATCACAACTCCTCTAATGGAAAAAGAGTTACGAAGGCAGCTTTGATGTATTGGGGACCAAAATCCTGAATCACTATTTATATTTAAGTGCGGCATCCATTAAACCCTAAAACCTAAATAAAATAGGAGTAAAGTACCAACTCATTCCCTGTCCATTTACCCGAATGACAATGCGATCTTTGACCAAAAAAATTATCTGTTTCGGACCCTGACCCTATGCTTTGGCTGCCAATGCGATTCTTCTGTCACTTTCATAGCGAAAGATTGATGAAAATTGATGACATGTCTAGGTAAGCGAATGAGGTGAATGGCTAAGGTGGTTAGGTGGAAGATGGAAGACCACGTGGCTTGTTGGAAAAGACAAGGGCTTATCTGTCCTCTTCCATGTCACATGAATGACGTCGTTTTGACCTCTCCAGAAGTCTTTATTAGACGAGTCTGGTCGTCTCTCTTCCTTGTTTCATGTTTGGAACCCAAACCACCATGAGCAGTAGCAGAGAGCGTGGGAGTGGAAGAGATGCGTTGAAAACGATGAAGGTAGGAGCATTTCTGTGGGCTCTGTTAACAGTGCTGGAACGAGGAAGAAGAAAAGATTCATTGCCCCAAAATGCATTTGTGGGATTCATACAATTCTATTCATGTCATATATTTGAACCCTAATAAGCTATTTTTTGGATGCCCATAGTTCAAGGTATAAAATAATTAGGTATATCCCTCGTCCCTGTTAGGAACAGCGGCAAGCATCTCCTCATTGCAATTCTATTAGTTCTACTATTTACTGTGTAGACTGCAGAATCTCATTGCAAATATTCTGTATGGCTGGATGAATATGTTGCATTGTTTGAAGAGGAGCAAGCAAAAGGTCACAATCTTCATGGTCGGAATCCAAAGCAAAATCAATTTTTGGATCCAATTGTTTTGGTGGAGGAGAAAGTGAGTGAGCCAGAGGATAGAGTTTTTGGCTTAGAGTTGCAAATGAAAATTCTAGGCATGTTAAGGGTATTAGGGGTTTTAGTTATCCATTGATGGCTGTTGTCTTTGTCTTTGGAGTTGTATTTACAAATTTTCTCCGATAAATTGGGTAGGAGATAGTAATTTTATGAATCTATTTTTCTTTTGGAAATGCATGTTGCTGAAGTAGTTATATCACATGACAATGTAAATTTGATTTTACTAAATGGAATAGTTTTGTTGGTTGTCTGAAAAAGATTGACTGCGTTGAAAAACTATAATGTGTTATAATCCAAATCTTGCAACCCATTAAAAGCAATCTAGTTATAACTAACAATAATACGTGACATTAACGAAGTCATAAAGTTACCAAATGTCTACATCATGTGCATAAGGTGACTCCAAAAGTGGGCAAGATATAGTATTATACCAACATTAGAGGCACAAAGATAAACAGAGTATTATAAGTTCATAATAGACATAGCCTATCAAAAAAGTAACCAAACGAGTGTTTGTTGTGGCTGTTTATAAACTAGTTTTTCAAAAAGTCAGCCTATACTTGTTAAAATATAAACATAGGACTACACTTCTAATTCTTCCTAGGAGGCCTAAATCCAAGAGTGGGAATGAACTTGAATAATCTTGATGCAATCCCGGAAGTTGCTGCTGTCATTATCTCGGCACTAACTCCACCTTGTTGACTTGGTTTAGGCACTGTAGATCCACTAAGACCGTTAATCACATTGTTAGATGGAAGATGTGTATTGGATGGAGCAGGAGACCTCAAATGAGGTCCAATGATTGGAGGACTTTGATTTACCATAGAAGTTGGAACAAAGATAGATATAGTTTGTGGCCTAACAATTGGTTGCTTCATCCTTTGTGGAGGTGGAGCATTCAAGTTGATAGTCTCAGATGCTCCCTGTAAATAATAAGTAATGTATTAAGTGTAAAAAAAAATATTTAGATGTTGCTATTTATAATGTAATTGTGATTTAGATTACAACCTCTGCTTAGGGAGCAGACTGTGAAAGTGGTATTTCATCTCCTTGTCCCACTGCTATGCCTCCGTTTGCAAACTACTCACCATCGGATCTAGAGAAGTTCCTGCAACACTAGCATTTTGATTGTTTCCCTCAACAACCTAATTCTGTATGGATCATTATACAGAGATTACAATTAAACCCATTATCATTTTATTTAATGATAATTAAACCCCTGACCATCCTATAATGTCACACTTAAACCCTTAACCATTTAGGTTATATGACAAATCGATCCCTAAAGTGACCATACCTATATGGTGATAGCAGAGTCCACTGTTGGAACACTCTTTTCATAGCTCTCATTTCCTTCTTAGCTTGGTCATAGGCTTCTAATTAGGATTTTTAGGTACATTGGAGCAAATTTTGTTGTAATGACCTGTTTGGCCACACTTGTTACAAGTGAGTTCAAATGTCTTCTTGACCTTGTTGGAATGTATCTCCGTCTCAACAGAATCGATTCTTTTCTTCATTTTGGACGATGAGAAGCTTTCTTATATGTGGGAGGTAATGACTTTGGTGAATCAATTGGGATCTAGTATTTTTCACTATTAACTGGTTTAATGCAATGTGAGTAGGCTGATATGATGGCATCCATTGTGAGCTATTTGTGCACAAAGCCTTCTAGCCTCAACCCCATCTTAGCCATGGCTGCAACCGCATGCTTGCAAGGCATGCCTACAAACAAATATATAAAACATACCAACTATTTAAGGAGATATTTATGTCTAACAGACCAACCATGTAAGAAGATATACATTTGTTAAACAGACCAACCATGTAATAAGAAGATATTTATATTAAATAAACAAACCAACCAAGTAAGAAAGATGGAGTTATATTAAGCAGATCATTTCATGTAAGAAGATATTTATAGAATCTTAAACAAACCAACCAAATCACATGATGGAGTTATATCAAACAGATCAACCATGTAAAAAGATAAATTGTATACCAGTTGGTTGCCAGATATTGCAAGTACATGTCCTATTTTGTAAGTTTACTCCAACTTTGTTCCCTTGCATTTGAACTTCAAACAATACCCTCTCACTATCACCAGCCTAGACTGTTCTCCACTTAGTACTCTTGGGCTTGATAAACTAATCAAGTTTCTTCTGCTGCACAGGGGCCAAGATACCAATGTTGTTCTCAAACCTCTTTTTGTGCATAACCCTTTTTTCTCATGATATAACAGCTCAAGTCTTCACACATTGTCAAAATTGGCTTCTTTCTGTATTCGACAATCTTAGCATTCCACACCTCACACATGTTATTTGTTATGTTGTCAACCTTGGGCCCATGGTTGAAATAGGCCTTGCACCACACACCAGGCTCAAACCTCTGCATATGCTCTCAGGCTCCTATTTAGCTTCTTTAACTTCTCCATGGCATTGCTAATTCTTGAAATGTTGTACACTTAGAGCATTCCTAAACCATCTGCTTAGTTTGTTCATCTTTAAAATATTTTATGAAATTCTTGCAAATATGAAGAACGCAGTTTTGGTAATGCGCATTAGGGTTCAGTTCCTTCATTGCCAGCTCCAAACTCTTTAGCAATTATGTAAAAAATAACGTTTAACATTTGTTAAGTGAAGCAACTTACTTTTTGTTGGTATGAAATAAAATTTCACCCATGTTGTGGAACTTTACCTAAGTCTTCTTGCAGTAATGTCAAAAACCATTTTCATGCATCCTTGCATTTATTAGGGACCACTGCATATGCAATAACATAGAAGTGGTTATTGATATCTTGTCCCACTGCACTTAAAAGTTGTCCAATGTAACGACCCTTCAAAAAGCAGCCATCCAAACCAATTAATGGCATGCATCCCTCCTTAAACCCCTTCTTGCAGGAATCCAAACTAATGTATAACCTATCAAATAGTGGCAGGGATTCAGATTGGAGAATTGTCTCCATCAAGGCAGTTGATCTTAGGTTACTTCTATGCAATTTCATAAGGTAATCGTGTGTCTTTTCATACTATGCTTTTTCACTCCCAATCACAATCTCTCTGGCAACCTTCAATGCTCTAGCTATCATTCTTAGATTGAGTTAAACATTGTACTCCTCTATTATGTGATTTATGGCTGCACTTGGTTTTAGGTCAGGTTGTGTGAGAAGCTTTTTAACTAACTTATCAGACACCCAAGTTCTGTCAATCAAATTACTACCAAAATTTCTTCCACAAGAGTGTTCATTGTATAAAGTCTTAATCTGAAAGTAATTTTTTACACTGTTACAGGAGGTAAAAATCAACCAAGGATAGTCTTCACTTGCACAAGCTGTCCTCAACCTATGCTTCTCATTCTTAATATATAATACATCATTACCCTCATACACAAAATAATATTTCAGAGCTTTCTTAAAGACTTCCATAGTGGGGGAACAATTGTCCAACCTTAAATTCTACCTCACCATATTCAGCTTTTTCATTGTAAGAGTTATAGGTTGTTCTACCCTCATCTCCAAATGAAACTGGATTGTTGAACACCTCACTTTCATAGTTATAAGGTTTTTCATACTCATCATCCAATTCTATTGTAGTTGGGTCTGGTACATGATTTTTAGCTCCATCAGCAATATTTGTTGCATCCCTTCCAACAGGTCCAATTCTCCTAGTCCTTCTTGGGCCTCTAACATCTGGTCTAGGCTCATTGTTCTCACTATGCATCCTTTGCTTATTAAACCCATTCCTAAACACATGTTTTTTTAGCACCAGAGTATTTTCTAGAGGTTCTTTTCTTAGCAGTTCTAGGTGACATCTTTGGCCCACTGTCTGCTGACTTAAGCCCTTTCTTTTTAGCTACACTAGTCTTATTGCTTCTTTTAGGTGGCATCCTCTCTTTAAGCTAACTCTTCTACTTGTTCTTCTTCTTCAAACTTTCATCACTGCTACTGTCATCAGACTCATATCCAGGAGTAGGAAGCTTATGAACCTCATCCTCAACACTTTCATATCCATCATCAAAGGAAGATGTTGATAAATCAGGAAATGAGCCCTCACTGAAAATTACAACTTCCTCCCCAACTCCATCACCAACTACCTCTGGTAGATCCACAGGATGATCAAAGTAGATATAAAATTCATCTATCTCCCTGTTCTTAATAATATTCTCCCTCAGTTCATTAATCTCTTTATCCCCGTTAATGGCATAAAGTCCAGACTCCAAATCAGAAGTAGTCATATCACACCAGTACATAATCTTATACTCCAAGTAGCCTAACTTTTTAAACAAGGCCACTAAATCAAAATAATTAATCAGATCAACATCTAATGGTGGAAACCTATGGACTTTTTCATGTAAATAGGTAAGAATTTCTTTATTTTACTTCTTAAAATTCTCCATGG
Organism: Arachis hypogaea; assembly: GCF_003086295.3. NCBI lineage: Eukaryota > Viridiplantae > Streptophyta > Magnoliopsida > Fabales > Fabaceae > Arachis > Arachis hypogaea. Next base: position 12,712,075 of record NC_092051.1, read on the forward strand.
TAAAACACAGGGGTATCCAGACATTCAGCTATATAGGAGAATAAAAAAACATTTCTTAAATCCTAATTAAAAAATATAAACATGTGACATAGTTTTTTAAATCTGATATCAATATAAACACCCAATCCTAATAATTTATTCTAACTTTTTTTAATTGATTACATAAAATTATTTTTTAATACATCTCTACACTTTCATGTTATTTAAATACATAAAACTCCTAGGACATGACAATAAAAATAATATTTTAACCTTTCTAAATCCTACACTATGGCTGAATACAAACAACAATGGTTACATGACAGACTGAGGACCACACAAAAATATAGAAAGGGATAACCTCAAAAATCTATGTTGTCTACAGAACCGTTCAAGTTTCGTCAACAACGTCATCCAACCACCGTTAACTTCACCATCAGAGGCTTTGTCAGCAATTTTGTCAGCACTTACCAATGTCTCAATGGAGAAGAAGGTTCTCTGTTATGGTTTAGAAAGTAATTGTAATAAAGGATCAATGGGTCTTTATGAGAGAACATACAAAGTGTGAGACAAAACGACTTCTGGAGATGTCAAAACGACATCGTTCATGTGATGTGGAAGAGGACAGATAAGCCCTGTCCTTTCCAACAAGCCACGTGGGCTTCCATCTTCCACCTAACCACCTTAGCCATCCACCTCATCCGCTTACCTACACACGTCAGTAATTTTTGTCAATCTTTTGCCGTTAAATTGACAGAAGGATTGCGTTGGCAGTCGGAACACAGGATCAAGATCCGAAACAGACCAGTTTTTTTTTGTCAAGGATCATGTTGTCATTCGGGTAAATAGACAGGGGCCAGGTTGGTATTTTACTAAATAAAATAGTATATTTGATTTTATTCTCATCTAATTCCAAGTCAAAAATAATAATGACTTATTCAATTCAGCATTTATGACAATACGAGATCACGGTAATATAAGTTATTTAATATGAAATAGCTTAATTTGTAATTATAATTGATATATGTATTGCCCATAATTAGATTAAAAAATTAAATAATTTTCTAACAATAAGTACTCTAATTTAAAATTAGAGATAATATAATTAATTTTCTTTTAGTTTGCAAGATTAACTAGAACTCTCAATTATTCAAAGTTTTAATAGTTGTAAAATAATAAAAATTTTATATGATTTAATTTGAATAATTGAGAGTTTTAGTTAATCTTACTAACTAAAAAATAATTAATTATATTATCTCTAATTTTAAATTAGAGTACTTATTTAAAAATTAATTAGTAAATTGATAAATAAATAATAATCTCTTTTATCATTAGCAATATCATGACTTAAGCATGATATTCTGATAGTAAAGATGTTACATCATAAGCTTTTTTTTAGACTCGAACTTGGCCGATTTAAAGTCCGACAAGCCCACGAACTTATTTGAAAAGCCTATTTCATGAATTAAAACTTAAAATAATAATTAAAAAATCTAAATTGATATTAAATCCATTATAAAATTTATAATTTATAATTTGTAAAGAATAATTCATTTATATATTAATCATTAGTTATATAACATAACTATATTTACAATTTACAATTTTTTCTTTTAACAAAAAGCTATAATCTTAACTAATTTTGATTATTGATTTTTTTTTTATGTTTAATATAAGAGAAACTAGGAATAATTTTTTTGAGTTGACCCGACAAATTTTGTAGGCTTTTTTGGTCTGTCCTTTTTAATTAATTAATACGTTTTTTAAAAAATTCAAATCTAGCCTGTTTAATAAAACGAGCCTAGTCGAGCATAAAATGAGCCGAACCACGAGCTCCCGTCGAATAATTTGGCCTACTTCCACCCCTACTAGTGATATAGTGCCATCCTGCCCGTGATAGTGGTGGTGGTGGTGTTGATGATGATAAGAAGACGGATTAAATTGAAAAATAAAATGAGTAAATTGATTTTTTTTTGTGAGACATAATGTATATTAATCATCCTTAAATTTTAACTAGGTCTTCATCCATTAAAAAAAATGGACAGATCAACCCTTACTCTTGAATGATAAATGATTATCCGCTAACGTATTAAGTAATAGTGTGAAATATAAATTTTAAATAATTATAGAAACTAAAAATTTTATTTCTATCTTTTTTTTTTCCTCCTCCTACTCCTCCCTTTATTCTTAATTAACCATGATTACTAAACATGCAACTTGTTAAGTTTAGAAATAAGTTGATAAGGTAGTGGCTTAAATAATTAAGTTAGCTGTTGCAATTTTTTACTTAGTCAAAATTGGATAAATTAACTTAATTATAATTTTTGAATTAGTCCGAGAACAAGTTATTAGTTAATCATATGTTGAAAATAAATATATGATAATAAGATTAAATTAATATTTATCAACTTGATAAAATTTGAATAAGTGATAATTTATTTGTTTTTCGTATCACTATTTTTAGTAGATCATATATAGGTAATTAAGACATTTGTTAATATATGACAATTTTTACATAAAATTAATATTTTTATTCGTAATAATATTATGAGAATATAAATTTTTAAAAATTACGATCCATTTTATATTGACAATATAAATTATGCATGATTACATGGCACAAAAAATTTATAGAATCAAACTATTTTTATAAAAAAAATTGTAAGTTGGCAAAAGATTCCAACTAAAAAGACCAAGATCTCTGTAGATAAAAAATCAAATAATAAAATTTTTAGTTATATTTTTATTTGAAAAAATCTAATTTTTTATTAATAACTAATTTTAACATTCGTCATCTAAAAATTGAAATAATTTAACGTGTATATTTTTACATTTAATTAGGTGTTAAATCTGTTGCATAAATAGAAATAATTAATTTTTATAATTGTTATCTAAAAATAATAATTTTTTTCTCTTTATGTATATAAAAATATAATTAGATATTAGCATAAAAAAATTATATTGATAGTTAAAAAATTAACTTAAAATTAAATTTTTTTAAACAATTGAATATTGATTCTAACTTTTAATTATACGATTAGTATTCTCTCCAAATTATATGTAATAAATATTTGAAAGAAGAGAAATCAAAATATAGATTAGAAAGATAAACAGTAAAAATTTAAAACTAAATAAAAACTAAAAAAATATGTATATAATAATAATAATAATAATAATAATAATAATAATAATAATAATAATAATAATAATAATAATAATAATATTTTTTATTTAAATTATATTATTTTGTTAATTTTATTTTTTGTAGAACAGAAAGGTAGAAAAAATAGAGAATAAGAAAAAAGATAGAGAAAGATAAAGATGAAGAATGAGAGTGAGAGTTTGTTAATTTTGGAGAAAAAAATTTTATTTTATTGTAATAAAAAATATTGAGTGGCATATTTTGATTTGTTAAATTACTAATATAAAATATAAATTATATATAGAGTGAAAATAGTAGAGAGAAATAGAAAAATGGAGATAGCAGGTAGATGATAGAATTTAGGAAGGGAGTATTAATTTTGGAAGAAAATATTTTCTCTCAATTTTAATGAAAGAGTGTCATGTAATACATTAGGTTATTAAATTAGATAGTAATATATGATACATAATATAGATATATTTTAATTTTAATTTTAATTTTAATTTTTTAATTTTATTTATAATGCAATTAAAGAATGTCATGTTGCACATTTTGATTGTCAAATTCGTAATTAGTCATTGATAATGATATATAAAAGAGATAGAATGGTTGAAGGAATGAGAGAGATAGAGAAAGGAAGATGGAGGAGTGGAAAACTTTTTAATTTTGGAGGGAAATATTTGATTTCAATTGTAATGAGAGAGTGACATGTGGTACATTTTGGTTGTAAAATTAGTAGGGATGAGGAAAGAATTCTTTAATTTGAGTGGGAAAGATTTTGCTTCAATTGCAATGAGGGAGTGACATGTGGCACATTAAAATTAATAACGAGGAGGGGAAAATTTCTGAATTTTGGAGGGAAAGATTTGATTTCAATTACAATGAGAGAATGACATGTAGTACATTAAAATTAGTAAGGAGGAGAGGAGAATTTTTTAATTTTGGAGGAAAAGATTTGATTTCAATTATAATAAGAACATGACATGTGGCACATTTTTATTATAAAATTAGTAATATATAATATATAATATTAGTGAGTAAAATTCTAAAATGTGATAGAAAAATAGTAAGATCTCTCTTATGTTTTTAATTTTGTATATAATTTTTTTTTTTTTTGGTTTGTACCAGGGTATCCATTAGGCTGGAAGCCCAATGACTAATTCCTCGGGTACTGCAGAGGTACACAAAGTGGGCGACCCTTCCAAGCAAGCAAGCTCCATTCCCATCCTCCAGTGAGTATATAAATTTTTATAATATGTAAAAGAATATTATTCATATCCTGATCCAAAACATAGAGTCAGGCCCAATAAGAACAAAAAAGTCCATCCAAAAAAAGTACTATCTGCCATTAACCCGACCTCTTAAAAGAGGTCGGACATAGCCACAAGAAGCAGTTTCACTTATCCAAATAAGTAAATGTCTTTATGAATCTCTTCTACTATCTTTATCTCTGCTAAAAGATAGATTCCAACAAATTCCCAAGATAAAGAAAACTACTCTAAGATGTAGTTATTAACTCTACTATAAATACACTGACACCTTTCAAGTATATTCACGCTCTATTCTACTAAAACTTTATCTAAAATCCTCGCTAACTTAAGTATCGGAGTCTCTTGCAGGTAATCATCAGAATAAATATTATAGATTGTTTTTTATATATTTTAAAAAATTATAATTTTATTATTTAATTATATTATTGTCTAATTATTTAGTTGAATTCTATCAGCTTTTCTTCCACAAATTTTAGATCATTAGATGCGTCCGTCTCTCCTATTAACTTTGGTATCGCAGCACATTGGTTATTTGCCAAGGTGAAACAACTCCTTGAGTTGCTTCATGTTTACGTAGAGAACTTAAAATATTATTAGAGTTCCTTCGTGTTGAAGCCCGAAGCTATATAAAGCAACACATTTTGAAACAACAAAAAAATCGACAATTCATGGGTTTTAACATTTAACTTTACCACGGCGTTAGAATATTGATTGGTCTTTTAACTATTGCTCTCGAGTTGTTTTTTTTTTTTTTTTTGGCCTTAAAGGTACTTTTTTATTTGTTTAATGATGGAACATACGTAACAGACGAGATTCCAAGTGCAGAGACAACTTTTCAGAGATCATACACATTCCCGCCGTAGACACGTTTCCGTGCTTCGCTTATATATATTTCCTTCCCAATATACCCCTCTCAAATTTAAGTAACTACTTCCACTTCCAGAAACCCTAAATAAAAACTCCTTGCCCCTTTTACTCAGCGGCAGCGACCCACAATGGACGGGTACGGGTCGGGTCACGGTAGGGTGGAGGTTGTGAGCGGGAAAAGATACGGTTCAAGTCAGAGCTACACGAACGGGTCAACTCAGCCGAGTGATCATCAGAGGCCGTGGAGGTTTCGCGATCCGGAAGCGAAGAGGAAGAAGAGGATAGCCAAGTACAACGTTTACGGCGTGGAAGGGAAGGTGAAGGCCACGCTCCGAAAAGGGCTGCGGTGGATCAAGAAGAAGTGCTCTCAGATCGCCGGTGATTACTAGCATGCATTCACGATGATGCCACGTCAGATGAACTTCTGCTGATGTGGCAGTAGGTGGATGTTGTATGTTGAGTATGTTTCTTTCTTTATTCGTCTTTGATTGGTTCCGTTTTATCCAAACAACTGTAATTGTTGCCAATGGGATAACATGATCAATTCATGATGCCTTTCAAGTTTTACACTATTTTTCTTTTCTTGAATTTTATATGGGAATTCTATATTGTTGATTGTGTTTTCTGTAAGAGGCAAAGAAGAGAAGCAGCATCCCCGAAATTAGAGCGATGAGTAGAATTTTTCCTTTAAAGAAAAAATGACAAAGAAGAAATTGGATTTGGATGTAAATAGTAAATACACTAATTCCTCAGTTACGATCCTTTATTACTCATAAAGGATATTATTCCTCAGTCCACACGAAGGTATTATTTTTGTGAAGAGAATAATTGAGAAGGTTAATAGCGCTTGTTATTTTTTATGGGGGAGAGAGAGAAGTGTATAACAAGAAGCTGTGAGCAGAAGTGTGTTTCACATTGGTATGGGATGTACAAATCGGATGCACCGATTTGTTTGTTTTATTTTTTTTTTTAAACAAACAATCACAAATCGGACGGTCCGATTTGTGAATTTGAAAATAAAAAAATTTTTAATGTTAAAATCGGACCGTCCGATTTTTATTTTAAAAAATAAAAAAAAATAAAAAATGCAAAACGGACCCTCCGATTTGTAGTTTATTTTTTTCTCCAAACAAATCGGACCCTCCGATTTGTAATTTATTTTTCTCTTCAAACAAATCGGACCGTCCGATTTGAATAAAACACCATATAAAAAAAAAAACACCTAATCTTCCAATAATGATGTATTACACATATATTTAAACAATATAAAAAAAATTAGCCGGTTAATAGTCTTTTTTTCTTATTAAACTATTTAAACAAATATTAAAAGATAATTAGAATTTATTATTTTTTATTATCAGTTAATTATTAAACTAAAAAAATTAAATTAATGACTAAATAATAATAAAAAATAATAATTTCTCATATCCCTATCATTTCTAAACTACTTATTCTAATATTTGTAAATATTTTAATTATCATCGTGACGAGAGCTACACAAGAGGGAGGGACAGTCGCCCTCTAAACTTGAGAAACATTGGAACAAAACAAAGTTCTACATTTTGGCCCCTTGAATTTTACATTTTGGCTTCTCTTTCTAAAAAAAATATTTTTATAATTTATTCATATTTAATAAAAGATTTAAAATAAAGGTAAAAATATTTAGTGATAATTTTTATACGAATTACTTCACCAAATGACATCCTTTAATGAAATTAATAATTTAAGTAGCAAAATTTAACTTAATGCATAATATAATAAGATCGATGATCAAATCGTATATATATAGTAGTGTTAGGCGAGCTTATAAGATTATCCTAATATTTACAGGCTTGTTACACAATGAAGTTTTTTTTTTTAGTATCAACGTTCAATCAAGTTTATTCAAGTTCTCACTCGCTCAAAATTCTCATTAAAAAACATTTATAGTCCAAATGCATGAAAACACACACAAATAGTAAATGGGTTGAAATTCGTTGCGCTGACCTGTTTAACCCAATAAAAAAATGGATTGGGCATAAAAATTGAGTCTTGTCAAATAACAAATGTCTATCAAACTCATTCCTGCTTAACCAGCAGTTGGTGGGCACCTATCAAATTTTACATAAAAGACCAAAAAATTTAGTATTTTTCATATTTTTAAATCATTTTTTAAACTTATAAATTTTATCAAATATTTTTTTATAATTAATTAGATATTAAATTATAAATTTTTTATAATTTTTATTTGAATTTTTTATTTTTGGTAGCAAATTATACTTGTTCAATATAATATATATATATATATATATATATATATATATATATATATATATATATATAGATTTTTTCTATTTCCTCAAATATATTGAAAGACATTCTAACGTTTGAACACAATGGTCATCAATCTCATTGAAAAACAGAATACAAAATACATAAATTAATTACCCCTAAATATAAAATTCTTTCATAATCGAACACATGAATTTTAACCCCAAAAAACCCTCAACCTATTAATACAAGTCCTAACTAAATTAAACTAGAATTACATTTTAATTAATCCAAAAAAGTAGCTGCAAGATAGGTTTATCTGAGATAATGGAACTAATTGACATTGATTTAATAATTTTTACATTACAAGCATCCATTGTTAAAGATAGAATTTGAAGAGTGATGATGAATAACTAGGATAAAATGTGAAGAAAATTATGGATCTCTAATTTGGAAAAAGATAATGACGTGTAGAGAAAGTTTGGAAAAAAAAAAGGCAAAAATTAGATAAAGAATAACAAAATTAAGGATTTCAAGATTAGACATACAAGATTTGGGAAAAGAGAATAAAAGTATGAGAGTAATTAAAAGGTCTAAAAGAGTTTATGTTGAAAGGGGAAGTATAGGGAGTCAATGAAGTATTTGTATAATGTGTATAATGGGGATTTAGGGATGTTCGATTCAGTAGGATATCAGATGTTTATTATCTCTAGTACCCAGATGGTTATTCTGGATAGTATGAGTGTATTGTGTTTGAAAAATTAGTAGTATTTTATCCTGGATGTTTATTTTTTAACTCATATTGGAACAAATAAATAGCCTATTGTACACACTGTACAAATATTTTATTGACTCCCTAGCGGGATTGAAGAAAAATAAAAAATTGCCATGTCTAACCTTTTTTTTTCTTTCTATAAACAATGGAGTAAGTACAGAAATTATTCTAAAAAAAAGGTCCCACTAGAATAGGCATGAAAACATAAAACAGTATGTGTAAGTTAGTTGAATTTAGTTACTAATTAAGTTTGCTCACTTAACATTTGTGTTGATCTTTATAATTTTATACCACTAGTTTTTTTTTTTAAGAAAAAGTTAGAACAGAAAACTAAGTCTCAAAAATAAGAAAAATTTAGTAATAAGACAACATAATAAAGTCACAATGGAGAGCATCGTACAACTTCGATTAAAACCTCAGCCATTCAGTGAATTATATTCCATTCCATATTTCTTTCTTTGTTAACAGATCGGCTACAACATTAGCCTTTCTTTTAACAAGATTGAATTAAACTTTCCAATTAAGTCTTGATAGTTTTCTGATCTTTATTATTAAGTCACATGAGAGCGAAATGGCTGCTGAAAATCAAATTGAACCAACAAAAAAAAACCATTCATGGAGTCAATTTCAATAATGATTGACTTGCATTCACCCTCCCAAACAGGGACAAGCCCCTCCAAATGGCAAAGAGTTCACTCCTCCGGAAAATGCTCTAAATTGAAAGACAGTCAGAGCAAGTTTTTATCCAAGAGCCATTCTCCGTTCAAAGCACACAATTGAAACCGGCGAGATAATGATCCTGAAAGATCAGTGCTCTGACCATGTTTATAGGAGGAGCAACCCAAACAAGATCAGTGCTCTGAGTCTGAAGATTTCTGGACTTGTGAAGGTCGTGCACAAGTCTTTTGACATTAAAAACAATCTTATAATCTGACAAAACATCTTGGATGTTGTTACGGACCGCAATAAGACCGGTCCATCTACTCACCGGGTCGGAGCAACACCCAGATCGACCTAAACCGACACTAAGGGAAGCCAACGGGTCGGCTCTTGGGCACCCGACCTGAGCAACGAACGGTCATGTTACCTGTGCGGCCCAAAACCCACCTAGCTAAAATGGTTGGGTCGGAGTCATCGGATCGGGACCCGAATCCCCGACCCGATGAGTAGGGTGACCAACACTCCCCCCCCAGGTGAGCAGGAATAGCGCAAGCATCCCTGAACAGTGGGCCAGACCGCCTTCAGGCCCACCCAACACAATATATAAGGGGAGAGGTCAACACTCCCCCCAAGGTACACATCATCTTACCTTATTTGGCTACCAACTCGTACGGACACTGACTTGCTCGTCGGAGTGTTCTTGCAGGTGGCCACCCCCTCCCCGCTCCGCACGCTTCTTCTGACGTCATCGACACCTGAACCCTCGCTCCACGTCAACCCGGGGTCTCATCCGTTTCCCCGTGCCGAAGCACCCGACCTATCCAGGACCCGAAGTCCCCAGGTAACGAACACTGGCGCCATCTGTGGGGACCCTGTAGACATGGAGCGACACCCCACGTCAGAGGAGCTTCGCGAAGGTGGCGGGGCTCGCCTGAGCCGGGCGAGTTCGACGTCCCATACCGCCGAACACCCCCGCTCCTCCGTTCAGCCCGACCAACAAATTTACACCAAGACCTCTGAAAGGCGTCCTTTCGGAGGAACAGGAGCCGATAGCGCCAAGATTATGCAAGAATTGATACACATAGTACAAAACCTAGAGCGAGAACTAGCAGCGAGAAGCCAACCCCACGGAGACGCCAGTCGCTCCCGTGGCGAAGCCAGCCGATCTCACACGCGAACCCGCTCTCCCCTCCGAAGACGCGAAAGTCGGGAAGGGAGTCCAACGAAGCGTGATAAGACATACACGCAAGCGACCTCCCGACCCAACAGGACAAGTCCGAAGGGCGAGGGGAATCCCAGAGGGGGAAAGCCAAGAGACGGCAAGAACCCATCATCATGGGATCCACCCCTTTTCATCCCTCAATCCTCAAGGTCTGGCTCCCGAAGAATTTCGATAAGCCAACGGACATGAGATATGACAGGACCAAAGACCCTCAGGAACACCTCACCGCTTTTGAGGCAAGAATGAATTTGGAAGGGGTAGGCGACGCAGTGAGATGCCGGGCATTCCCTGTAACGCTAGCCGGCCCAGCGATCCGGTGGTTTAACGCCCTCCCGCAAGAGTCCATCACGACTTTCGCAGATGTCTCCCAAAGCTTCCTGGCCCGATTCACAACACGCATAGCTAAGGCGAAACACCCGATCAACCTGCTAGGGGTTACCCAGAAACCTGGGGAACCGACCAGGAAGTTCCTGGACAGGTTCAATGACGAATGCTTGGAAATCGACGGCCTCACAGACTCAGTCGCCAGCCTCTACCTAACAAACGGCTTGCTAAATGAGGATTTTAGGAAACACCTCACGACCAAGCCTGTGTGGACCATGCAGGAAATTCAAAGCGTGGCCAAGGAATACATCAATGACGAGGAAGTGAGTCAGGTCGTAGCAGCCAACAAACAGTCGCCCCCTAACCCACCACTTCGGCAGACCCCCCAGGTCGACAGATATAAGGAGTCCCCCAGGGACGGAACTTCAACCAAACAGCACAAGCAACCTCCACGAGTGGGAAGGTTCACAAACTACACTCCACTTACGGCGCCCATAGTAGAAGTCTACCAACAAATTGCAGACAAAGGAATCCTATCCAGACCTAGACCCTTGAAAGAGAGAACGGGAGGCAACAAAAACCTTTATTGCGACTACCACAAGGGGTTTGGTCACAAAAGACAAGACTGCTTCGACCTCAGGGATGCCTTGGAACAAGCCATCAGAGAAGGAAAACTGAGCGAATTCTCCCAGCTCATCAGGGAGCCGTGGAGGCGGAAAAGAGAGCGCTCCGAGCAAGATCGGAGCCGAGCTGTGAAGCCAAGGCAAGAGCCCCCAGGGGATGCCACTAACCCCCCAACTTTTGTGGTCAACATTGTAGTCGGACGATACAGTCCCCCAAGTCCAAGTCGGCAACAAGAAGGGACACCCGGGTACTCTCCATATCAACAGATGGCCTCGCCACCAACAAAAAGCACCCCACAATATCCTTTGGCCCAGAGGATAAATGGTTCAATGATCTCCCTGAAAACCCCCCAATGGTAGTTACAGCTATGGTCGGGACAGGGCTGGTTAGGCGCATCCTCGTCGATACGGGAGCCGACTCTAATATCCTATTCAGAAATGTCTTCGACGCCATGGGACTCAAGGAATCCGACCTCAAAAACCACCAACACGGGGTCATGGGACTAGGTGACAACTATATCAAACCCGACGGGACGATCTCTCTCCCAATCAGCCTGGGAACTGGTGACACCAGGAAATCGGTTATGGCAGACTTCGTAGTCCTTAGAGACTCCACTGCTTATAACATCATCCTAGGGAGGAAAACTATCAATGAATTCTCAGCTGTGATATGCACCAAGTTCCTAATAATGAAGTTCGTAACGGATAAGGGAACAGTCGGTTCCATAAGGGGAGACCTAGAGACGGCAGTCGCCTGCGACAGCGCCAGTCTCTCCTTGAGAAAAGAATCTAAGAAGGCAGCTGGCGTATTCCTGGCAGATCTGGATGTCAGGGTGGAAGACAAACCAAGACCTGAACCGGAAGGGGACATGGAAAAGTTCCAAATAGGGAAGTCGGCAGATCAATTCACTTTCATAAACAGGAACCTACCCCATGAACTCAAGGGCCCCCTCATAGAAATCATAAGGGCAAACAGCAACCTCTTCGCATGGACCCCATCAGACATGCCGGGATTAGATCCCGAGGTCATGTCTCACCGGCTAGCCATAAAACCCGGGGTCAAACCGGTAGCCCAGCGGCAAAGGAAGATGTCGCAAGAAAGAGCAGAAGAAGTCGCCAAGCAAACAGCAGGACTGCTTGAAGCAGGGTTCATCAAGGAACTCGAATATTCAACGTGGCTGTCCAATGTTGTCCTAGTAAAAAAGGCCAGTGGAAAATGGAGGATGTGCGTCGACTACTCCGACCTGAACAAAGCATGTCCAAAAGACTCATTTCCCCTCCCAAACATCGACACCCTAGTTAACTCGGCAGTGGGGTACCGCTTCCTCAGTTTCATGGATGCCTATTCCGGCTACAACCAAATCCCGATGCATCGACCTGACGAAGACAAAACGGCATTCATAACACCTGGGGGCACCTATTGCTACAAGGTAATGCCCTTCGGACTGAAGAACACCGAAGCCACCTACCAAAGGCTAATGAGCAAATTCTTCCATGACCTCATCAGCAAAACGGTGGAGGTGTACGTTGACGACATCCTGGTAAAAATCGCAGAGCCGAGGAAATTAATAGACGACCTCCAGGCTGTCTTCAAAGCACTAAGAAAATTCAACATGAGACTTAACCTGCTTAAATGCGTATTTGCCATGGAAGCAGGGAAATTCCTGGGGTTCATGATCACACAGAGAGGGGTAGAAGCCAACCCAGATAAGTGCGAATCCGTCCTCAAAATGGCAAGCCCAGGATGCATCAAAGATGTGCAGCGACTCACCGGGAAACTCACGGCACTATCTCGGTTCCTCGGGGCCTCAGCTGAAAGGGCCATCCCATTCTTCAACCTAATGAAGAAAGGGATCACCTTTGAATGGACCCCGGAATGTGAAGAAGCGTTCGGCCATTTCAATAGGATACTCTCGGAACCTCCCATACTCAGCAAACCCAGAGAGGGCGAACCCCTATACCTGTACCTGGCCGTGACAGCGCAAGCAATGGCGGCAGTCCTAGTTCGGGAGGAGGACAAGACCCAACGGCCAATATACTTCATCAGTAAAATACTTCAAGGAGTAGAGATGAGGTACACCAAGTTGAAAAAGTTAGCCTACGCCCTACTAATCTCATCCAGAAGGCTGAAACAATACTTCCAAGGGCACACAGTCATTTTGAGAACCGACCAAGCCATCCGACAAGTTCTCCAGAAAATTGACCTGGCGGGGAGAATGATGACATGGGCAATAGAGCTGTCCCAATATGATTTTCGATACGAGCCAAGACAAGCAATCAAAGCCCAAGCTATGGCAGACTTCCTTGTAGAAGTCACAGGGGAAACTCCCGACACACCGAACACACGGTGGAAACTCCACATCGACGGAGCATCCAACCAACCGTTCGGAGGTGTCAGGATCATCCTCGAAAACTCGACAGGAATAGTCTACGAGCAATCCATCAAGTTCGAGTTTCCGATCTCCAATAACCAGGCCAAATACGAAGCACTGATAGGAGGATTGATACTAGCCAAAGAAGTCGGAGCATCAAAAGTTGAAATCAACAACGACTCCCAAGTTGTCACTTCCCAAGTAAATGGAAACTACCAAGCCAGGGACGCGCTACTACAAAAATACCTAGAAAAGGTAAAAGAACTATGCAAAAACTTCAAAGAAGTCACAATCCAGCACGTCCCAAGAGAGAGAAACGCCCGAGCCGACCTCCTTCCAAGCTCGCGAGCACCAAACCCGGAACAGGGAACAGATCTCTAATCCAAGGGCTGACGACAGAACCTGCAATCGCCATGTGCACAACCCAGGCACCAAATCCACCCTCATGGATGGACCCCATCTCCCGATATTTGGAGCATGCGGAAACACCCCTAGATGAAAAAGAAGCACAAGCTATTAAGAGGGAAGCCCCCAAATATACAATCATACAAGGACAGCTGTACAAACAAGGACTTCACCAGCCCCTACTCAAATGCCTGCACCCTGACCAGACGGACTATATCTTAAGAGAATTCCACGAAGGATGCTGTGGCCACCACATCGGGGGGAGATCCTTAGCAAAAAAGGTTATCCGCGCAGGATACTACTGGCCTACAATGATGTCGGACGCCCAAGAGTTTGTAAAAAAATGTAAAAAATGTCAAGAAAATGCCAACTTCCATAAAGCGCCTCCCGAGGAGCTCAGTCTAATGATGGCCCCCCGACCTTTCCCAATGGGGAGTCAACCTCTTAGGGCCATTCCCACCAGGGCCGGGGCAAGTGAAGTACTTAATAGTGGCCATAGATTATTACACCAAATGGGTAGAAGCAGAGACACTAGCCAGCATATCCACAGCAAATTGTCAAAAATTCTTCTGGAGACAAGTCATCGCGAGGTTCGGGATCCCGGAGTCCGTCATATCGGATAACGGAACACATTTCACCGACAAAAAGTTCAAAGAATTCCTCTCAGGACTCGGAATCAAGCAAAAGTTTTCCTCCGTCAAACACCCTCAAAGCAACGGGCAAGTGGAAGCAGCCAACAAAGTCATCCTAAAAGGGCTGAAGAAACGACTCGAAGGGAAAAAAGGCACATGGGCAGACGAGTTAGCATCAGTCTTATGGTTCTACAGAACCTCCCCCCATTCGTCTACCGGCGAAACCCCCTTCCGACTCACATACAGGGTCGACGCAGTCATCCCAGTCGAAATAGGGGAGCCGAGCCCGAGGCTACTCTTAGGAGGAGGAAGCGAAGCAGTTGAGAAGGACCTAATCGATGAAACAAGGCAAATGGCGCACCTAACAAAGGCAGCAATCAAGCAAAGGATAGCCCTAAGATACAACGGCAGAGTCATAAAAAGGAACCTCGGGGAAGGCGACCTGGTCTTGCGACGAAACGACATAGGACCTCCGACCCCAGGAGAAGGCAAATTGGCTGCGAATTGGGAAGGACCCTACAGGGTAAAGGAAGTCCTCGGCAAAGGCGCATACAAGCTAGAAAAACTAGATGGGAAGGAGGTCCCGAGAACATGGAACATGGTAAACCTAAAAAGGTTCTACTCATAAGGGAAGTGACGGAGCGATCCGACAACACGACCACATCCGCCTTAACCCCCTTAAGTTTTACTCTCCCATCTTACACATATGTACATATTTCATCTTTATTATGTTTTAAAGTTCCGCATGTATATACACAATGAACTTTGTTTTTGCAAGATTTTCGAAGCAGCATAATGTCAATAAACGAACGGTCGACCTAACGAAAGCTCGGGACTGATCACCCCGACAACCAAAGGGACCCGAGTTTAAAAACCAGCAACAGGGCAAAATATATATATATATATAGAGAGAGAGAGAGAGGGAGAGAGAGAGAGAGAGAGAAAAATAGTCAAGAGAAAAGCCACGACGGCCTAGATAAACGAAAACAACAAACAAAAAGCAAGGCCGCGACGGCCCGAGCAAGCGAGAAAGCGTTAACGAAACCAAATTCATAAAAATGAAAATGTTCATTACAAGCAAAGGCGCCTATACAGGCCCAGACACCAAAAACATAAATTACAAAGCAAGAAACAGGAGAAACCACCACCTCAAGGCTTCAAGAGATCGACAATCTTCCCGCCCTCAACAGTCTTGAGGGCACCCACCTAAGTAAGATCAAGATCGGGAGCAAGCACAACCACCTGAAGCTTAATCCCCTCTTCGGTCAGCTTCACGGCCTCCCGAGCCCCCTGTGCAAGCTCCCTATTCTTCTTTTTCAAAACGGCCATCTCCTTGCGGGCGGCCTCCGCCGAGCTCTCCGCCAACCTAAGTTTTCCCTCCAACTCCTCCACTCTTTTCTTAGCCTCGACAGTCTTACCACGAGAAGTGTTCAAATCATTCATCAAAGCAATATCCCGCTCCATCAACCTATTCGCTTCCTCAGCATACTCTTTTGGCTTCTCTTCCAACTCAGATAACTTCGCCTTCAAAGACTCCTCCCGAGATCTGGAATCCGTCAAATCTTTCTGAGAATCCTGAAGTTTCACCTCCATAGCATGGTAATTTTCTAAGACAGGCTCCACTTTCTTGGCAATAGCAGCTGCTCGGAGAAGGCTGCGATAAATTCACCTCGCTTGCCCGGAGAGGTCGGCTTCATGGAAATACTCTTCCGTGCCAGGGAGTAGCTGAGACTCAATAAAACCCCCAGCATCGAAGTTCTTCTCCATGACCGAAAGCGCCTTCCCGGAATCCCGCTTCCTCTTCTTAGAGTTGTCGGCAACTTACAAGTCATCATCATCAAAACCCAAATTGTCATTGAGAACCACCTCTGCCTCCACACTTGGTTTCTTCGGAGGGTTCACGACAGAACCTCTACCCTCCCCGGCAATCTCATGCTCCTGACTAGCCGAAGGGGTCGCCGACGAGTCCCCACCACCCTCTTCACTCCTATGAAGAAGACTCATCAAATCAGCCAATGGCTTCTTCCCGCCAGCCATGGAAACTGGAAAAAAGAAAGGAGAGAGGAGGTATGAGCAACAAAGAGACAAGGGGACAAAAAATAAAATAAAGAACTTACCAACATAAGACCAACCGGCCTCCCGATCCCCCATAACCATACGAGGGTTAAGGTTCCTCTCCCCAAAAATCGCCAACAAGATATCAGAAATGTTACGATCCTCCGGACTCAACCAATCATAAGAAATCTTTCAGATAATCAGATCCCACTCCAAAACTCCAATAAGTCGGGATCCGTCTATCACCCTCGGCAGTCAACCAGAAAGCCTGATGACCTTCGACGGGCCTAACTTTGAAAAACGTAAACTTGAAGCCATGATAGGAATCCTCAAAAAGGCCAAAGATCCTACGACCTTGTTGAGCCCTAAAAGACATGTACCCCTTTTTTGCCTTCTGACGCGAAGGGTTTGTAAGAAGAAAGAGATAGAGAAAAATATTCACAGAAGTCGGTAGCTCCAGATATTCGTAAACCATCTTGAAACATCGGATGGCAGCCCAGCTGTTTGGATGCAGTTGCGAGGGAGCAACGTCACAGCGGTTTAACAAACCCATGACAAAGGGGGAGAAGGGTAGGCGAACCCCCAAAGTAGTGAACATGGGCTCATATACCCACATCCAATCAGCGACTCGGGGAGCCACCAAATTCTTCTTGCAAACGCGCTCCCGAGTAGCCGGGACATAAACCTGGTAAAGCGCCTCCTCGGGACCACCACCGCATAAGAGCCCCGCCTGGCGCAATTTTTGGAGACCCTCCTTCGTAACTTGGGAAGGAGTGTCCCTTACATCAGAAGACACCCAAGCATAATGGTCCACGAAGTCGGTTAGCGGTTGCTGAGCCGGATTCGGTTGAATGGGACGATCGGCCATACCTACAGCGGGGGCACCACTTAGTTAGAACGGGAGGTCGGGAACCCGCAAAGAACAAGCAAACTAAAAAAGTTCCTCAAGTCATCCCTTTCAACCAATCCAGCACTAACCCAGAACTTAAAAATAAAACCCCCAGAAAAATCCAGTGGCTCCCCCTCTAAAAGAGAAAGAAAACAAGAACAAAACCCAAGCATGCACACAGGAAACACATAAAATCAAAGAAGGCAACCAAAAAGGAGAAGAAAACCGTAAAAACAACGTAAGAAATGCAAAAACCTGGAAAGTAGTGGGCAGCAAAGAGGAATCCAAGCAAGAGAACTAGGAACAGCAGAAAGAAAAGCAAGAAGCAGCAGCAGCGCAAGGAAGCAGAAGAGAGAAAATAAGACTCAGGAGGGTTCGCAAAGCAAAAATAGGGAGAGAAATGTAACCGTCGAAGGAAGAGCGCCAAAAGGCAGGGGCATATCTGTCCTTTCACAAACTTTGAAATGATGGGGCATTTAATGCCCCGCACGGAAGCCAAAGAGGCAATAGCAGGAATGAGGCAACCACGTGTGCAAAACACGAAACGCCATCAACGGACTCCCGAGGAGAAGAACACACTCCCTCTCGGTGAGTAATGCAAACGCCCCTAGCCACGAGCTCCAAAATCTCAAGGCCAGCACGTTAGGGCACTGTTACGGACCGCAATAAGACCGGTCCATCTACTCGCCGGTCGGAGCAACACCCAGACCGACCCAAACCAACACTAAGGGAAGCCAACGGGTCGGCTCTTGGGTACCCGACCCGAGCAACGAACGGCCATGTTACCTGTGCGGCCCAAAACCCACCTGGCTAAAACGGTCGGGTCGGAGTCATCGGATCGGGACCCAAATCCCCGACCCGACGAGTAGGGTGACCAACACCCCCCCCACGTGAGCAGGAATAGCGCAAGCATCCCTGAACAGTGAGCCAGACCGCCTTCAGGCCCACCCAACACAGTATATAAGGGGAGAGGTCAGCACTCCCCCCAAGATATACATCATCTTACCTTATTTGGCTACCAACTCGTACGGACACTGACTTGCTTGTCGGAGTGTCCTTGCAGGTGGCCACCCCCTCCCCGCTCCGCACGCTTCTTCTGACGTCATCGACACCTGAACCCTCGCTCCACGTCACCCCGGAGTCTCACCCGTTTCCCCGTGCCGAAGCACCCGACCTATCCAGGACCCGAAGTCCCCAGGTAACGATTGAAAATTTGTTGGTTGCAGTGGTGCCAAATCCACCAAAGCTCAGTAAAGAAAATGAAGTTCGTCTTCACTAATCTTGACCGAAGGTAGTTGAATGTGATTGTTGGTCCGTTATCTCCAAGATAGTTCATATACTTCGAACCCTATCACACTCCAAAAAACAATAAAAAATTGATTCCACATTACAGTGCGGACACTGGTTTGATACAGCCAAACTACGCCGATAACGGAAAGATGCTGTGGGCAAGGCTTCCAGGATAGAAAGCCAAACAAAAACTTTGATATTTTTTTGGGAGTTTAAAACGCTACAACCAATTTCAATTAACATTATTATCCCAATAAAACTTCTTTTGCAAGAACCCAATTATAACCATCTTTAGTCGACGGGACCCAACATCAATCAGATTGAGCCCAATATCAAGAATTAGATTTTTGATGTCACGAGATAAAAAAAGTGACCAAATTATCTGTTAGACAGAATTAATACAAGTATTCTCAAGAGATTAGTCACTAAAAAAAATTCTCAAGAGATCATGCCAAATTGATTGATTAAGAGAACTTATACAGCATGAAAAATCTTTTTTCAAATGATCAAGAATAGAGACAATGTTACACCAACAATTTGATGCATTCTTAAGGATTTTATTATAGAGGTTGATATACCGACTTTAATAAATTATTTCTTTAGGGTTGCGTTTAAATTTGTTTGATCCTTGAAAAAAAAAAAAAACAGGATTTCTTTGTTCTGAATCTTATTTGTCCAAACACATTATGTTAGTGTACACAGTTCCTCTCTCTCTGGGTTGGGGCATTGTTCCTTCTTCTAAGAATGGACATTAATCTAGTTATTTTGAAAACTGGCCCAGAAAGGAACATCACAGATCATGGTAAATAATACTTACCCATGGCATTTCCTTCACAGTAAGGAAACAAATAAATAACACAATAATTTTGATTCATTTGTTTCTTCTCCGCCCTAATATTACAGATAGTTCCATGGTATGCATGCTTGTCTCTCCATTTCATCTTCACACACACAAACAAACACGCCGCTAGCTTTGCTAATATATCCAAATGAAACTTGAATTTCCCCAATAACATAAATAAGAAAAAAAAGTGAAACTAAATCATTAAATCTTATACATGTGAAAGGGAATTGTAGTGTATAACCGAAACAGAATAATAATAATAATAATGAAGAAGAAGCATGTTTGTTTGTGTTGTTTGATTGAAGATGGATCACCATCCCAAGGATCTGTGGCTGCGCTCCCTGTAGAGAGGATCCATGTGATCCATGCGCTGCAACCTCATCTGCCTGTAGAATTGAGCAATGAACTCATCAGCCTTAGCATCAATCATCGAATCACCATCCTCAAGAGAAACAGCAACCACATTGTCCTGCTTGATCTCGCCGTCGTCGTCGCCCTGCACCATCTCGTTCAGCGCCTGGTTGGAAGAATAGCGGCTGCTGCTGGACGGAGACGGCGAATAGGAGGAGTCGTCGGCGAAGAAGTCTGTGTTGTTGCTTCTGGACGGAATCTTGAGGGTACCGTCACCATCAAAAGGAGATTGGCTGAGGCTGCTAAGGGATCTGGTGGAGCCTCCAAGCTTCTTCCTCTTAATTCTTGAGAGAGCGCCCTTAATGGAGAGCATCCTCTTTCGACGCGGAGTGCCACTGCCGTCCTTCGCCTCAAGATTTGCTTCCATTATCGATTAGTTTCCAAGACACAGATGGGATGGTGATCGCCCCCTGCAGAGGCAGGGGAGAATGGATATTAAGGCACACCTAAAATGTTGCAACAAATTAACTTTATATTGTTATTACTATTAAAATAGAATGCGACAACAAAGCATGCACTGCTTTAATTTCGTGTAACTAAGATAGGTTAGTATTTAATCACCGCCAAGAAATATATTACAATATACAATATGGTATGAAATTCAAATAGTGGATTGGATGGAGTAGGTGCCTAAGCTTGTAGGCAAAATATAATGAATATAATGTATGTATGGATGTGAGAGGGCGGTTTTGGAGGCGAACAATTTGGAACACACTGAATGAATTGGGATTCTTTGTTACTGCTTTCTGTTGCTTGCATTCGCTTAATTTCAACCGCTCTTCTTTTCGGCACTTAAAAAAAGGAATTCTGTTTCCAATAACCACTCACTTTAAGTATTTCTTTTCCCCAGAATGTTGTTAGTTTAGATGTATTATTATTTATTCACGAACCTCTTGCTTGTATTTAGGGTTCTTTATACTTCGATGACAACCCATGATCTTCAAAAATGTTACTTACACACAAAAGAACCGTCACCAAATCATTTACTATATATATATATATATAAATTTATTTTCAATGTATATTTTATATTTAAATATGTATTATGCAACATCAACATTTGTGAAATTATATGCGTTAATATAGTTTCGTTTAAATTCATTTTAAACTTTATATAAGATGAGAAAATTTAATTGGTTCTGCATTAAAATAAAATCGTTTTTCTAAAGTGAAACCGATTTTATTTCATTAATCATTTATTTTGCAAGATAAAATTTTGAACAACTTTTTTTAAAATGTTGGATAACCAACATTCTCTCTTGCCAGCTTTTTAATAAACCATCCAAATTTATAACAAAATGCTTATTTATTTAATAAAACGCTGATTCATTTAATAAAACACTTATTTGCCTTTTAATTATGGTGAAAACTTAGGTGAGGTCGACTTCACATGAAATTGATATCTGGGAGTCGTTAGATGAAAATTTAGTCAAATCAATCAAATTATTTAACAGCCCTTAGGTATCAACTTCACGTAAAGTCGACTGCACCTGAATTTTCACCTTCAATTATACCTATTTACATGCCACTCCTCCTCTCTGTTGTGTTCATCCATTGATCATCACTCTTCAGCATTGTACACCTCCCTACCGCCGTCTCTCCTTCTGTTTGCGACTGCAATGACCATGAGCCTCGCGTGAATCATTACTCCCCAGCAGCATCTTTCCCTGCTAGGAGTTGTTCATCATTGTACGCATTGACGGTTCGTTTGTTTGTTCGTGGCAAAGCTTGCGACGGCATGAGCATCAACGGTGGAATAATGTCTATTCTTCTTCTTGTGGATGTTTAGTGGAAAAGAAAAACCTAAAAGTATTGGAAAATAATTTTTAAAATTTAACAAAAAGAAACATCCAAAATCATTGAAAAAAAAAATTTTAAATCAAACAAAAAAAATATTCAAAACTTAATAAAAAGAAACATCTAAAATTATTGAAAAAGAATATCTAAGACTTAACAAAAAGACATCGAAAACAATTAAAAACAAACATCGATATCTGAAAACCTAACAAAAAGAAAATATATTCAAAATCATTGAAAGAGAATACTCAGATGAGGATTCGGACCGATGATAAAGCTAAGGATGCGGAGGGAATAGAGTAGCAGATACGACAATGATGGAGAGGAATGTACGGAGGTTGTGGCAACGGCATCGTTCCGGTGCGGCTTGATGAGCAACCTAGAATTCTAAAGTAGTGTGGTGGAGTTGTTGGATGTGTCAATGGTTGCGGTAGGAAACTGAATGAGGAGGATTGAGATTGTTTATGTGAAAAATTTAGGTCATTCTCTTCGTCATTAAAGAATGATCATAGAATATGATACTTACAAATTAAATTAATATTTTGTATGATAAAAAATAAATATGAGTTCATTAAAATTTAGAATACATTCTTTTGTATATATGAATAATCAAATTATATATAAAAAGATGGAAATTTTAGAAATTAAAATTTATCAATTTAAAAATAATTATATACAAATAATTCGAAGGGATTATTTTGGATTTTTTTTATTTTTTAGGAATTATTTTGAGATTTTTTAAATTTTTTGGAGACTACTTTATGCTTCATTTTCGAAATTGTTTTATTCAAATTATATACGTCAACACTTAATAATCACATGAGTCAATATAAACGTTAATAACTATTTTATATATTTTAAAATTTAAAAGAATAATTTTATATATTTTAAAAATTACAGAGACTTATTTAAATAACTATTCCTATTTTAATGAGTTAGCTGGGTGAATTAATATCGTTCCATACACTTTTTCTTTTACAATTTACAAAATCAACACAAAAGACTAGCAATACACTATATGCGGAGGGGTGCACATGGGTCGGGTGAAACCGGGTTTGATGTGATCCAGATCCGATCCGAAATATACACCGGATCTATTTATTAGACTCGAACCCGGCCATAGACCCGATGAAACAAATACACTTTCGGGCCACAATTATATCGGGTAAAAACCGGGTGAAAATCGGGTCGTTAACATATACATTACGTTGATACCTTCTTGTAAGATAGCATGTAAAAATATCCAAATTTCCAAGACTCCAACCATTATTTAACATGGTAAAATTCACTTAAAAAAATATAACAAGAACCAACCCTTCTTCAAAATTAAAGCATAACCACAATCAATACGAATATTGTCTAATAATACCAAATATTTAAATCAATACAAATAACACAATATTATGCATTAGTCTAAAGTCTTATAATGACTAATAACACAAAATATTAAAGTCTACAATACTTAAATTCCACATAAGAATAGTCATAATCCATCACTAATAACACAAAATATTAATTGTGTATGATGACCGGACCACCGGACCGACTTCGGGTGATCCGAGCTATGACCCGATCCCAATCCGAAATAATGACCGAGTCTATTTTTGAGACCCTTACTCGGTCCTAAACCTGATAAAATTACACTAAATTAGTCCTTAAAGTGTTCGGGACCGGATCAGACCTTCGAACCGGACCGGATGATGTGCACCCCTGTGCGGAACATAGTGTATAATAACATTGACACAATTTTAACGTGTATTGAATTTAGCGTGAACAAAAATGATGGAATATTGGCAGCCACAACATCACATGATCACATTTTGTTTTACAGCTTGGCTATAGTACAACATTTCTTGGTAGCCGGTCGCAAGGGGCAACTCCCAATTCCCAATGCCCCACAATTTCAATGTGGTCCACGAACGGAATTAAAATTATAAGCCTTCTCCACCGTTAGTCTGAACTGAAAACAGCAAATCATCACTGTTCACTGACCACAAGAGAAAGAGAGTTGGTGTCTTTTAGACAGCGTTTAACAGAGAGATAGAAATTTAAATATTGAGATTGAGAGATAGAAATTAAAATAAGTTTTAGTATTGTATTTTGCGTAAAAATGTACAAAATTAAATTATGTCTTAATATATTATTTGGTTTGAAATAAAATTAAAAATTAAAATGTTTGAAATTATAAGAATACTCTTAAATTTACAATGCAACCCTAATCTAAATCCAATTACATTTTTTCATCAATCAAATGCAAGCCTAATCTAATCCAGTCCATTTCTCCCCTCTCCTAAAATTTTAACCGAAAAGGGAAGGAATCCTCTAGTGTTTTCCACCGCCGTCAGCACCACCAAGGATTCCAAACGACAACGGCGCATTTGCAAGTCTCCAACAATTCACCATTGCACCGCCAAATACCTCCCGAGGGTCGTGTCGTTGTTGCCATTTGTACGCCTCTAGGTTTGTGTCGCCATCATCGCCTTCAATGGGTTGTTTTACAGCATCCATAAGTCTGTTTAATCCGCACGACAATGGGTTGTTCAACAATGATACTATCAACTTCAATGAAAAGCTGAATGCAACTTCTCAAAAGTTAAGACAAATGCTTCCTGGACTCAACTTGGTCTTGGAAGAAGGAATGAGAAGTTGAGAGAGTGAAGGGGCGCTACGAATGAAGTCCTAATTTGATTTGCACAAAAGATAAAGTTGGAATTAATTAATTAAAAGGGAGTATTTTAGGTATAAAATGTTATTAAATGTTCCGTCTTCGTTCCTAAAAATTTCAGTCTCCTGTGTCTTCATTTTTTAGAGGTACTGAAATACTGAAATTTTGGGGCAGAGACTAAAATTTTAATTCCAGTCTCTAGATCAACAAACATAATATTGAGTCTCACTCTGCCAGTCTTTGTCCAAATACCTCAAAATAAACGCACCCTTAAAGAGTTAAGCCCAAAAGTAGTCGATTGGCGTGTTGCATTCAAATCGTCCCTAAAATTTTAATTGCACTAATTATAAATCTGAAATTGGTAAAAACTAAAAAGTATAGCCCTTGACCCATTTTTTGTTAACAACATACTACCTTGGCTTGATCACATTAACTGTTATGACACATGTCACTTCATAATTTGGCCACATATAATAATATGATGACGGGTTTAAAGTTGAGTTTAAAATTTAGGGTTTAGAAAATACGAATACAATTGTGGCATGAGTAGGGGTGGCAAACGGATAAGCCCGCCCCGTTTCGTCTAGCCAAAAGCCCGCCAGGTGGCTTAGCAGGCCAAACCTACCAAATATTTTTTTATAAGTCGTTAAATATTAAATAATATATATAATTCACAACCATTTCAATAAATTTATAGTTTCTAAAGGCATAAAAAATTATAATTTCTAAATTCACAAACATTGAAATCTTTATAATTATAAATATGTAATAAACATAATCATAAACCAAGTTTTTTAAAACAAAATAATAAAACTAACATTGTCTAAAGTCCAAAACAAAACAAGCATTGTCCAAAAGATATAATTAAATATCTTTAAGTTTATATCAATCAAACATAAAATATAATCCGAAATATAACTAAGAATATCTTCAATTATCATACTCATCCTCTTGTAGATAAATAATATCATAGAAATTTGTAAAAAAAGGCCTTGGCAAAATAAAAAAAACAGTTGGCCCATCAGGAAAACTCATCCACCAAAACCCACAGATTAGACAATGCGGGTTAAGTGAGCTTTTTAAGTTTGACGGTTTCAAATTTTTAGCTTAACCCATTTTTTTTTTGTGGATTACGTAGACCGGTTTAGCAAATTTTGACCCGTTTGTCACTCCTAACCATAAGCCATTTATTCTTTTAATTATCAAGAAGAGCGATAGTATTTTTTTTTACTTTGTTGTCCCTTTACCCGTTTCTATTAGAGGGCATTCTTAGTATGGATGGATGTATGGGTGCAAGTGAATTTAAAAAAAAAAAAGAAAAAATTATTAAGTATATAAAATTATTATCTATTGTATAATTTTATTTTTTTAAAAATATATTTAGTATTTATTTTAGTATAATTATTATCTAAATATTAATGATCTTTAATATATAAAAAGTAAGTGAAATAATAGAACAGTTTTATCCAATTGAATTGAGTGACTAAGAAAAAATTTCGCATTAGAATGTAAGTTCAATATTATAAATTTGATGTTCTTAATCATGTTGAATTAAATAACTTGTACATAATTTCTGAGTTATATCAAGGATCAACGAAGATAAAAAATTCTTTAACGTATCATTTGATTGATTGATCGTTTGATTCGCTTAGTATTAAATATTCCTATTTCAATTGCTACAATTGAGAGATCTTTTTCAACTATAAATATTGTGATGAAGAATAAACTCGGAAACAAAAATAGAAAATTAATTTATTGTTAAAACTGTCTTTTGATTTATATTGAGAAGAAGATTGTTGAAATATTTAACATATTTTATTATTGATGAATTTTATGATATGAAAAATCAACGTGTATTGTTTCATTAATAAAAATTATACACAATTTTTATACTTCAAAATATATTTTCTATCAATATATTTCTATAATACATCTTATGTTATATAATCTATTTACATACATCTTATTTTGATATTATATATGTCATTAACTCCCATCGAAATCAAAAGAGAGTTTGATCAGCTCCCCTTTGGATTTTTTCCACACTCTGTTAGAATTTTACTGTACCGCCTCCATGGTTTCGTTTCTCTTGGCCCTTTTTCTTCGTCAATTTCTTTTCCATCTCCTTCTACTTTCTTCTCCTAATTTTTTTCTATTTCTAATTCACTCCCGCTTGGTTTCCTAATTTTCGTTCCCCCGTCTAATTCATTCCTACGCTGATTTTCTCTTCTAATTCACCCTATTTTCTAATTCACTCATCTCATATATTTATTTTTCTCTTAGAAATCATCAATTATTCACTCTATAAGTGGAACTGAATGATGATAAAAGAGTATGGGATGCACTAAAATTGCTTGATCCTAATCAGAAAATGCTGAAAATTGGAGTTCTCTATGAACGTATAGGAGTGTTCTGTATTTATTGTGCAAAATTGGGGCATGAACCTAAGAACCACCAATCTTTTATTGATAATTCTGCCCAAAATAATATCAAGGAAGATAGAGTTGGTGAATGACTTAAGGCAGATCGGATCAGAAGGCGTTTGACTGAAAAGAGAGCTTCCTTCAATCCTAATCAGCCTTGGGATGGTTCTGTTCTAGCTCAACCGAAGAAAAAATCTCCACCTGCTTGAATTTTTAATAGTTTCTCAATATTGGGTGTACAAGATGATCAGAAAAAACAAAATAATGAAAAAATTGTTGCCAATTCAGGTTCTAGAGCTGAAAATAAGGGTGAATCAGATAACATTGGTACGACTACTGATACTAATTATTCTTCTAATGCTTTATTGGAGATATCCTATTCCCTGAATAATGTCCAACACAATAACAGTGTCATGTCCAAGTTTAGAAAGGAGAATAAAAAACCAAACCTGAAACAACTTGCCAGAAAGTCCGTGATAGGTTTCAAACGGAAGAGTGGAGGTAACGTTACTGAAGATATTTTAAAGAAAATTTGTCATAATGATATTGTCTCTGATGCTATGACGGTGGAGGGTGCCAGCCTTCAAATGGCACCCAACAGAATATGAAACTGCTTTAGTGGAATTGTCGGGGTTTGGGGAGACCCCTGACAATCCACAATCTTAAAGGGATTTGTAAATCCTACTCCCCGAGGTTGGTTTTATTTGTGAAAAAAAATCAATCTCAATAAGTTGAAGGAAAAATAAGATCTTGTGGTTTTAAGAAATTGTTTATTGTAGATCCGGATGGATTATCTGGGGGTTTGGCAATGGCATAGAGAGATGGCACTGTCCAGATTTTATAGCATGTAGATTCTTCATTGTGGCATCAGTTTTGACAGCTGATTTTAATGATCCCTATGGTGTTCTAGGTGTTTATCTCAGTTCAAATGATCAACATAGGATGGCTCAGTTTGCTGAATTAACTTCAGTCACCCAACAGTTTCATGGTAAGGTTGTGTTAATGGGTGATTTTAATGCCATTTCTAATCAATTGGAGAAAGTAGGTGGGGGTGTTAAATCTCCTTCTTCTATTAAAACTTTTAATAGTTTTATTGACAATAATTCCCTTATTGATATTAGTATGGTCGAATAGGTGGTATGGTGATGAGTTGATACAGGAGGAGAGACTGGACCAATTTCTGGTAGGAGTTAATTGGCAGCAACTCTATCCTAATATATCGGTTCTTAGACTGTCAGAATCAGTGTCGGATCATTAGCCTCTTCTCTTAGACTCTAATCTGAGAACTGAGAGATTTAAACGGTGATTCAAATTCCAAAAAAGATGGTGTTCTAACAATGAAATAAGGCAGATTGTTAGAGTGGTTTGGCACGAACAGATTGATGGTTCAGCTATGTATATCCTAGCTAAAAAAAAGCATTGTCAGCATAAGATTTTTAGATGGCAGCAAGAAAATAGATCTAATTTGAAAGTGGGGATTGATTCACTACAGTCTGAATTAGAGGAACTTCGTTTAGCAGGATTTCATGGAGGCGACATCATTTCAGAACTAGATGACAAACTTGAGAAAGTATTGCAAAATGAGGAATCTTATTGGAAAGATAAGTCTAGAATCAAATGGCTCAAATCTGGTGATCAGAATACAACTTTCTTCCATAAGAAATTTAGAAATCGAACTTGAAGGAATAAAATTTGGCAACTAACTGGCAGTGATGGTGAGTGGCTACTTCAAATACTAGTATTGCTTTTATGAATGAATCTTATTTCAAGGATATCTTCTCCTCCACTTGTCATGAGAACCTTGAACCTTTATTTACTGATTTTGAACCTAAGGTTACAGCTCATATGAATTGTAGGCTTCAAAGACCAGTGACTATGGAAGAAGTGAAACGTGCAACATTTAGCATTCATCCTCAAAGTGCTCTAGGAGATGATGGCATGAGAGCAAATTTCTTTCAAAGCTTCCGAAACATCCTTAGTGGTGATGTGTTTCAAGTAGTTAAGAGCTTCTTTTCAGGGGATAGAATTTTGAAAGATTTTAACCACAGTCAGATCTGTCTTATTCACAAGATTTCTGATGCTAAAGATATGACTCAGGTAACACTAATAAGTCTATCCTCAGTCTTTTACAAGATTATCTCTAAAGTACTTGTGCATAGACTTCAAAGTAGGGGTGCACATGGGCTGGGTGAAGCCGGGTTTGATGTGACCCAGATCCGACCCAAAATATACACCGGGTCTATTTATTAGACCCAAACCCGATCCTAGACCCGATGAAACCAATACACTTTCGGGCCATAATTATACCGAGTGAAAACCGGGTGAAAACCGGGCCGTTAACATTACATTACGTTGATACCTTCTTGTAAGTTAGCATGTAAAAATATCCAAATTTCCAAGACTCCAACCATTATTTAACATGGTAAAATTCACTTAGAAAAATATAACAAGAACCAACCCTTCTTCAAAATTAAAGCATAACCACAATCAATACTAAAGTATAACCACAATCAATACTAATATTGTCTAATAATACCAAATATTTAAATCAATACAAATAACACAATATTATGCATTAGTATAAAGTCTTATGCATTCTAAACATAAAACATTAACTTATAGTCTTATAATGACTAATAACACAAAATATTAAGATTTACAATACTTAAATTCCACATAAGAATAGTCATGATCCATCACTAATAACACAAAATATTAATTGTGTATGATGATCGGGTCACCGGGCCGACTTCGGGTGACCCAAGCTATGGCCCGGACCCGACCCGAAATAATGACCGGGTCTATTTTTGAGACCCTTACCCGGCCCTAAACCCAATGAAATCACACCAAATTAGCCCCAAAAGTGTTTGGGACCGGGCCGGGCCTTCGGGCCGGGCCGGGTCTGTGCACCCCTACTTCAAAGTATAATTAATAGACTAATTAGCCCTACGTAGAGTACTTTTATTAAAGGTAGATTAATCTCTGATAATATCCTAATTGCTCATTAGTGTATGCATTACTTCAAGAACAAAAAAAGAGGACTCAAAAATGAAATGGCGCTAAAATTATATATGAGTAAGGCATATGATAGGTTGGAATGACACTTTCTCTGGTTTATATTGGAGAATTTTGGTTTTGACTCCCGGAGAATTATGTGGATTCGAGAATTAGTGACAACTGTTTCTTATTCTGTCATTGTGGAAGGACAACCATATGGTTTCTTCAAACCAAATAGAGGTATTCGACAAGGAGATCCTCTTTCTTCAAACTAACTATCTCTCCTTCTTACTACACAAGGCAGAACAAAACAGACTAATTTAGGGTCTTCAGATGCATAGGTGATGCTCCAAGGTCAACCACATCTTCTTTGCTGATGATTCCATCTTATTCTGTAAGGATAAACCTGAGGCATGTTCAAACATCCTGCATTTATTAAATTCTTATGAAAGCATCAGTGGTCAGAGTGTAAATCTTAATAAATCTGCGATTTTCTTTAGCCACAACACTCCCTTTACTACTCGTACACTACTGGTTAACTCTATAAATATTAATCATATTGGGACACAGAATAGATACCTTAGTTTGCTCAGTCTCTAAATTGAAAAATGCTTCCTTTAGTATGATCAAAGAGAAGGTTCATAAAAGAATCCAAGGTTGGAAGCACAATGTTCTATCGTCGGGTGATAGACAGGTATTGCTTAAGGCAGTAGGAGAAGCTATTCCTATTTATACATTGTCTTGATCCAAGTTGCCTGATGGTTTAATTTTGGAAATTCACTCTCTACTTTCTCAATTCTGATGGGGATAAAAAGGTTCTGAAAGGCGGATGGCTTGGATTAGCTGGGACACTATGGCTCACCCACGAAGAGAAGGAGGCCTTGGATTTAAAGATCTCAGAATTCAGAATCTAGCGCTTTAGACAAACAATTTTGGCGACTTGTAACACAACCTACTTCTCTATTATCCAAAATCCTAAGAGGTAAATACTTTAGTAATACTAATGCTATAACTGTAGAAATTGGATTCTTACCTTCTTGGGGATGGAGGAGCACACTAGAAGGCCAAAAGATTATTGAAAAAGGTCTTAACTAGGCTATGGGTACTAGAGAAAATATTCGAACATTTAAGGACCCTTGGCTGCCTCCTCCATATCCTTTAATGATTTCTGACATGCCAAACAAACATGCTATTTCTGAGTTGGTTCCAAGAGTTAAATACTTAATTACTGAAAACAGAAATTAGAATCAGAATCTCATTCAAGAATTATTTTCCCAAGACGTTGCAGATAAGATTTTGTCAGTCAAAATTCAGTAGAGTAGGGACAAATTGCAACGGGATTTGAACAAATCCAAGCAATATGATACAACTTCAGGTTACAGAATTGGCTATTTATTTCACCATCCGCCTCTGAAACTTTGTCCTAATTATATGCAGCAGAAATGGTCGTGGATTGATCTATGGAAATTGAACTTGCCTCACAAAATTAAGTTATTTATCTGGAAAGTTCTCCATGGTCGACTTCTGGTACTTGCTCAGATTCACTGCCGCATCCTATCTATATCGTCAATATGCCCCTGCTGTCATGAAGCAACAGAAATAATCACTCATTGTTTGATCGATTGCTCTAGAATTAAAGAAGTATGGTCTCAGAGTTATCTTCGTGACTGTCTTTTTCCTCATAGCCCTAACAATTTTTAGACATGGTGGGTTCCATCAACAGAGATGCTTAACCCGTTGAAGAATGCTGACCGTAATCCTCAATTGCTGGCTATCATTTGCTGGAACTGTTGGAAAGTTTGCAATCAGTTAATTTTGAAGGTTCTACTTCAATGCCGTCTGCCAGTCTAGCAAGCTCTATCAAGTTGCTCCGTGAAATCCAAAGAACTCCCAGTTTAGATCGTCATCTCCATGAGACAAACTCTTAGTTTTATTCAATTTGACTTATTATTCTTTCTTTTCTAAGATTTTTCTTCATTTTTCGACCATGTACCGTTGGATGAATACTTTCAGTATATTGTTTTGGAAATTTCCATCTTTTATTATGCTGTCTTACTTTTGGACATTTTTGTATTTTATTTTTCAATAATTAATGAAATATAACCTACTACTTTTGGAATATATATATACTTTTGGATCTGTTATAACTAATTCTTAGTAATTTTGAGTCTTTAACTTGAGCCTTGAACTTTATATATAGTAGGAGGTGTTTGCCCTAGTGTTGTACCGGCGGTCAATTATTATCATTTAACTATTTTACAAGTGGAAGTATAGCCTATTAGAAAGGAATGATGAAACACTACCGTAAGAGTATTATTAATCAAGCTAATATGACTATTGATGGTTATCAATG
This sequence comes from Arachis hypogaea, assembly GCF_003086295.3. NCBI lineage: Eukaryota > Viridiplantae > Streptophyta > Magnoliopsida > Fabales > Fabaceae > Arachis > Arachis hypogaea. Next base: position 12,744,321 of record NC_092051.1, read on the forward strand.
GTTAAGAGAAGGAGGGTTGAATCTTAGCTACTTTTTCTGCTGAATATTGCTTTTTCTTTTTCAAGAGAACTTAGGAGATATTTTCACTTTTGTCTCATGGTCAACTGAGAGACATTTTCATTTTTGTCTCTTTAGTAACAAAAACAGAAAAGTAGAAGGGAAGAAGAAATAACACCCAGATGTATCCTAGTTCAGCTACAAGGTGCAATGTAGCCAACATCCAGTCTCCATCACAACAGTGACGGAATTTCACTATCTTTAACAGATTACAAACACCAATTCCTTCCCTAGGATCTATCCAATCCTATTTGGAACAAATCCAGATTTTAAACCCAATCTGAATTTGACTAGGACTCAAACCTAATTTTCAACAGCAAAGTGCTGACCCAACTTGCAAGAAAATTTCCACAAGATCATGACATAAAACAAAAAGATGTACAAAGAATCTCTGAGACATCTTATGGCTTTTTCTCACTGTTTTAACTCACTGCCTTTTACCTCTCATTGATTTTTTTCTTACAAACCTCACCATGTTTGCCTTTTTCAATGAGACTCAGATAGATCCAAACAGAGAAAAAAATACAAAATAAACTACACGAGAGAGAAGAACTCTAATAGCTTAGGTAGCTATGAGAGTGAACTCTGTGCTTTTTACTTACTCTCCTTGTTTTCAACCTTTGCCCGTTCACCCTTAATATAGAAGAGTAAAGCTTCCAAGGTTGAAACAAGTTCAACCCTCATGGTGTCTTCTTCTCTAACATCAGAGTAGCAGCGGCTTCATCAGAGAGGATTGAGACGACCGAGGCTGTTGCATGCATGCTCATCTCTTATCTCTCATCCTTTTTCTTCAAGCTTCTTCAATCTTGATCATTGAGCTTGACTTTGACCCCAAGTTTTGATTCTGATTGTTGATGTAGTTCTGACCCATGTAGGCTTCACGTTCTCCATGGTTACCTCTTCCATGCATGAGACCTTGAAGCTTTCTTCTTTGATCCTCGGTGAAGCACAAATAAAAAAATAAACTTTTTTTTTGTGTGCTTTGACTAAGAGAGTAGCTACGGTTTGTAGCCTTCTTTTCTTCACTTTGATTTGGCAAAAACCTTTTTGCCTTTCTTCAAAATCTGATCTCTAAACCTTCCATTTTTTTCTTTCTTTTTCTTGGATGAACACATGATGTGACCGAAGCAAGAGAGAGGAGAGAGAAGAGAGAAACTTTCGGTGGGAGATTTTAATGAAATTAAATCAAATTGAATTCCAAGTTCTAATTACCAAGGGATGAAGTAACCAAAGCATGCTTTGAGAACCTTGGGTTCCTTTCTTTGATTCATCCATTTTGGTTCATGGGCTTGTGATTTGGGCTTGTCTATTCTTCCTTAATTTCAAGGTTCAGCCACTAATATTTGAAATAATTTTGTACAAGGCTGGATGGGCTTTCAACATTTGTTCCTTGAGCCAGATAGATCCATTTTATTTTATTTCATGCACACTAAACCCAATACATCAAACAAATAATTGGAAATATTTTAATGAGCTTCTAATTAACATTTTAATAAAGTTTGATTATCATTTTAATATTTATTTTTCAAACTCAATAATATCCCCCTTGATGACAAACATTATTAAAATGAAATGAAAGAGTTAGGATAGAAAACTTTCCTTTGGTGATTCATAGAAAGCTCCCCCTTTCTTATGTTCAACAAACTCCCCCTTAATGTGTACCTGATTAACAAAATATTCATAGAAGTTGTAAACCCCGCAAAATTAGTGAATAATTAATCAATAAATTAAATTTTAATAAAAGAAATTAGAAATATTAATTTTACAATAAAATAGGAAAGAGCTAATCTGCTAATTAAAACAAGATTTTTGACACTAATTTTAAAGAATTTGGCCCAAAATTGGGCCGAACAGGCCGAACTGGGCGAACCAGGTCCAAAATGGGCCCAAGGCCCAATTCAACCCAACCACTTAAGCCTACACAGCTTCCCTTATTCCTCTTCATCCTCATTTACGTTGGAAACATTTTGGAAAAGGGGGAGGAACGTGTGACAACTCCAAACCCTTGTCCTCAATTCAATTTGCTCTAACTTTCAATCCGAAGCCCCGATTGACAAGCCGTTTGCGGTCACGTGTTCGTCTCGGAGTCCTCTTCAATTCTATCTAAAAAAAGTGGTAAGTCTTTCTCATATTCTTGCCTAGTCCGTTGTGCCCCTTTTTGTGCAAAATTGGTTTGAATTTTGAGTGAGTTTGATGATTTTGGTTGTTTAGGTAAAATCTAACATTGGATAATTGTTGGATTATACTCCAATCATCAATGGATAAGGTACAGAAACTCTAAATCCTTGTGGTTTGCCCAATTTTGTATACCCTTGTGCTAATTTAGTGAATTATATAAATTAGATTGAAATTATGTTAAATTGGAGTTTGAATTGGTGAATTGGAGCTCTTGGAATAAACCCTTGGTGGCTGGAATAATTGGGGTTTATCAGGAATCTTGAAGCTTGAATTCTTGGTGTTTTTTATCTTAGGAAGGAACCGGCCAAGTATGGTTTAGATTTAGTGTGTATAATATATAATGTCGTGTGAAAACTTATGCTAGAGAACCATAGGATAAGCTGGAATGATTATGTGTATTGGATGATTAGTAACAACGATATGGTTTGAGTATATGTGGTGTTCCTTTTGTTTTGTTGGTATTGGAATGATGAATGATGATGTGATAATGTTTGAAGAATTTGTGATTATGGCATGATGTAAATATGAGTTGGTTTGTTAATGTTTGATGATATACTTGTGAAGTTTAGGTTGAAGTGAGATGTTATTGAATTGAGAAATGGTAGGATTGCAAAGATTGCTGTGATATTGTTGAAGTGAGATGTTTTGGCTGAACTTCGGCGACTTATAACTTGACTTTCGGACCCCAAATAGTTTCAAACTTGTTTTGTATGAAAATTGGGTCCGTGAAGTTTATGCCATTTGAAGAATGGAGGAAAATTTATTTAAAATGGAAAAGTTATGTGCGTCGGAAGTTTAGGATTTAAAGTGGCAAATCTGCAGATTTTAGACTTGGTAAAATTTTTAGAAAAACATACGCCCGCTCATACGCGTGACATGAGACTTTCGCGTACGCATAACCCTCATTCATGGATGGTAGCTACTGCCTGGCACTAATGCGTACGCGTAATCAGGGGATGCGTGCACGTCTTGGCCTAAACGCATACCCACGCGTAGGCGTGGCCCTATTTTCTGCAAAAAAAAAAAAAAAAATTTTGAGTTTTTAAACTAAATTTCAAACTTCTAAACCTCTATTTTCATTCTTTGGTCCTAGATCTTGTTAGTAAGCCTAGTAATAGGATGAAGCTAGGAATAGGTGGTAACTTGGGAATGAAGTAAAGGTTAAAAGTGATGATTTAAGTATGAGAAGGTAGGGTACTTATATTTATGTATAAATATGTACTATATTAATTATGAAACTGGCTAATGAAAGAAATAAATGTTACATCTGAGCACTCTTTCTTGAAAGTGCAACCCCAGGAGATGGTGGAAGGTGAGGATCCCCTTCTTTATTCCTCCTGGTATTGTAAAATCGCCCCCAGTGAGATGGTAGGAGGTTAGGATCCCCTCCTTTGTTCTTCCTGGGCATATGAGAACGTACCTCCTGGGAAGATGCAAGGGTTGTGGTTTTGCCCCACTTGCTCCAGGTTGGTTAGTATAGAGACTACCCGGGTAGACGCAAGGGTTGTGGTTTCTTTCCACTTGCTCCGGATTATGATAAACTACGTATAAAGATGCAAACATATAAGGTATAAAGTGATTTTACTGCTAAAGTGATTGATTATGAGATGTTAATAAATGAATGTAAAATGATTATTTGAGATACGAGTTTTCTTGGGTAAAGTACTGTGGCTTGCCACCATGTGTTCCAGGTTGAGATTCGATACTCTGTTGACCCCATGTCGTAAGGGTGATCGGGCAGGTATAAATTCCTGGGAATGGTAACCCCCATTGAGAAAAGTTATAAATGAATGCATGATTTATGAATGAAATGAGAAAAAGCTATGCATAGACTCATAGGGATGCGCGATGGGAAAAGTCCAAGGATTTTGGACTTGTCGGGTTAGCTTGATAACCGACAGATGAGCCTCATCAGCCATAGGACAGGTATGCATCATATGCATATTGCTTGAATTACTTGTTTGTGCATTAACTGGGTGTGCCTAAATGTACTTGCTACGTTAATTGTATTATTGTTATCTGCAGTACTTGTACTCTACTTGTGCTTGTCTTTATCTGCTTGTCTGTTTGTGAAATGTCTTTGGAGATGGAGGAACGGAGGAAAGGTGGAAAGGTTTAAAGTTGAGATTAAGTTTAAGTTAGGTTTAGAATTCCCTAGATGACCACCCTTTTTATGGTTTCTGTTTAGTACTTTAAGCTTTATAATCTGAGTGTCGGCATTCTAGGATTGCCTATGGCATTCCCAGGACCTTATATATTATATGTGTGGCACATTTACCATGCTGAGAACCTCCAGTTCTCACCCCCATACTGTGTTGTTGTTTTTAGATGCAGGTCGAGAGGCACCTCGCTAGGCATCTGGACTTCTGAAGCGGAGTGGTTCCTGGGTTCTTTTGTTATTTAGTTTATGTATATATGTCCTTAGCTTTCTCTCCAAGAAATTTGTTTATTTTGTCCCTCTTAGAAGTTTAAGGAGAGTTAAGGTTTTACCTTTGTATTTTGGGTATTTTGAGATATGTATATATATATGTAAATATTGTCTGGCCAGCCTTGGCTTCGTAGGCTGAGTTAGGGGCTAGTTATTCTACTTTCTTGACTCTCCACTCTCACTTTTGTTTATTTATACCTATTTTCTTGAGGTTTCTTCGCACGTAAGTAATCACGTTTCCTGAGCATTGCGCTTTTTATTTTGTGACTTTGTTTTATCCATTTTTCAAGGCTCCTCGTATACTATATCCTTTCAGTATTATTATATATACTTATTTTATTTTCAAGGTCGTAGCGCCTCGCCACCTCTGTTTTACATCCTAGGTGTAAAGCTCTATGTGATAGGGTGTTACAGAAGCAATACTTGTATACAAGCTCCAAAGAGTTCATAAAGGATAATAAAAATTTCAAAAATTGAAACCTTTAAAACAGAGGTAGATTTTCACAAGAGAATGTATATAAAACGTTTTAAGAACAGGGGTTAATAAAGCTCTTTCAGCCAAAACAACTCAAGATGAATTTTAGCAAATAATTTTATCCAAGCAATTCAATGCTCAAGGCTGAATCACAACAAAGCATCAGAGCATAAAACAGAGGGCTCAAAATAGAGCATAAAAACTGTTTCAAAATTCAAACCCTTTTCTCCCCCCCTTTTGTCATTAGGGAGGGTCACCTGCAAGCAAAATAAAGTAAGTAATGCAGTACATAAAATTAAACCATGCAAAGCAGGGAAATAGTCAAAGTTATTACAGTTATCCAACTGAGAAACAAAATGCACGAAAAATGAAAACAGTTTTAGAGTTCTAAATCCAGAGTGATCAAAAGCAAATATCTGTCATAGACAGCAAGGAGCAGAACTAGGCATCAAAAAGCTCTTCATCAGATTTCAGAACATCATCTTCTTTCTCAGAAGGAGCCATGTTCTCATCAACTGAATCCAAATGCTTTAAGAGCAAGTTTACCCTTTCATGAGATTTTAGCCAAGCCTTTTCATTTTGTAATGCAAGCTTTCTAGCTTCTTTGCTAGATTTTACCATTTGCTTGGACATGGCAGCAAACTCTAAGAGAACATCTTTAACCATTCCAGAAAAAAGATATTTGTAGGAATCAAATGTTCCAGCAACAGAGGGAGATGGGAGGCTTTCATCCTCACTTTCAAACACAGCCATAGCTTTAGTCCCTTTTACCTTTTTACCTCTAGCATGGTCCGGTACACCACCACCTTTGATTGTGGACACCCTATTCTTAACAGGCTCATTACTCAAATCAATATTGAAATACTCAAACAAGCAAGTTAAAAACATTTCATATGGCAATGTACTCTTTTTACCACTTTTTACACAATCCCACATATGACATATCATAAGGTAAGCAAAAGATATGGAAATGGAGTTTAAAACAGCATAGAGTATGAGAGTATCACAGACAGTTACCCTCTGGGAGTAGTGCCATCCATAGAAGAAAATTTTTCACAAACTCGAGCCAAAGCATCTTGATGGGAAATGCCAATATGATTATCCCACTTACCAGACATGTAAGCCCTTACCCATGTGTCCTCATACCCCAGGATAGCACTTACGGTTTCAGAACTCAAAACAAACTGTGTGTTTTTAACAAACGAATGAAGCTCTCCTTCATGAAAAATCACATTTGCATAAAATTCGCATACCAAGTTCGGATAAACTGGTTTTCAAAATTTGAAAATAGGAGACCATTTCAAATAATGAAATTTTGCTTTAAAATCGATCCCTTTGTTAGATAAGGCGTCAAGATCAACAACAAAAGATGCACAGAGATTGCAGTTTGCAAGAACTTGTGTATGAAACTCATAGTCCGCACAGGATGCAAAACAGTAAGGATCAAAGTGAGAATGAGATTTACCATATCTCTGTTTGAAGTCCAGAGAATCAAGATTAGGAAGCTCCCTTGTGTCTTGAGGAACCGAGCACTTTGGACCACGAGATGGACATTGATTAGGAACAGAACGGCCAGTGGGGTAAGGAGTTGAGCGGTGAGGTGGAGGTGATGGTGGAGATTCCTCTGCATGCATGGGTCCCTTACCCTTTACACCTTTACCATGGGACGAAGCTGCCTCTTTTCGAGTCGAAGAACCCTTTTGGTGAACAACCTTCCTAGCCATAGATTCTGATGAATAGGATGAACGGGAATATGAAGAATGGGAATGGATATGTATGTGTGTGTGTGACTGTAGTTGCTTGGAGAGAGGAGGATTTTTGGAGGGAATATAGGCACCGATGCTTCTCCTCATGGCTAACTTCTTTCTCATTTTGAAGAAGAAAAAGAATGGTGGAAGAAAAATAGAGAGTGGCAAAAAGGGAAGTGGTGGAGAGAGATTAGAAGTGAATAACCGTCATTAATGCATAGTGGAAACTTTCTCTTTTAAAGTAAGAAACATTCAATGAAAACGATTTTCAAAAAATAATTTAAATTTTAAAAATATGGTAACCGAAAAGACTAGTCATGAGGAATGGTGAAAGGATATAACTGACATGACTAGGAATGGAATGAAGAGACTGCTCATGGAGATTTTAAAATAAAAATAAATTTAAATAGTAAAAAAATTTATGATTTATAATAATGAGCCCATATCATATGAACAAGATTTGTCTTATATAAGCCCAAAAGGTGGTTAATGCAAGCTTCAGCCCATTTTTCCATTTTTCAATCCAGAATTTTTTGTGCTTTGTACAAGTCTTCCTTTGAAGATTTCATCACTTGCCCAATTTTGTCTCCCTGCTACCTACGAGACAAAATAACATAGAGAGCACAAAAACATCATTTAATCAACAGAATTAAAATCAATCATTCCCAGTTCTGTTCTTAGCTTGCAAAATATTTCTTCACACAGAGGTTTAGTGAAGATATCAACCAATTGTTCTTCAGATTTTACAAATTGAATATCAATAGTTCCCTTTTGCACATGTTCTCTAAAGAAATGATATCTCACTTCAATGTGCTTAGTTCTAGAGTGCAACACAGGATTTTTTGAAATATTTATAGCACTCGTATTATCACAAAATAAGGGAATACTATTAATTTTCAGTTTGTAATCTTCAAGTTGAGTTGTAAGCCAAATTAATTGTGAGCAACAAGCAGATGTGGATATATATTCAGTTTTAGCCGTGGATAAAGCAACAGTGGCTTATTTTTTCCTTGACCACATATTTAAGGAGTTCCCAAGGAAGCAACATATTCTCGAAATGCTTCTCCTATCCACACGATCTCCTGCATAATCTGCATCACAATACCCAACTACACTAAACTCATTAGATTTAGGATACCACAAGCCAAAGTCGCATGTGCCTTTTATATATCTAATGATTCTCTTAACGGCAGAAAGATGTGATTCCTTAGGCTAACCCAATGTTAAAAAAAATGAAAATAAAAAAAAAAGAAAAAAATTAAAAAGAAAAAGGCCATTAATAATGTCAAAATTGAATTTATGAGGGTAATTAATTCCCCCTAAGTCAAGTTTGACTAGTTAATAATAAATATTAGCTTACCATTGGTTTATTTTCCTCACTAGAGACTTTTTGAGCCGAAAATTCACTTTTAGTAACGGTTTTGCGTGCGTTGAGAAAAACTCTAGTGATCGAAAATCTAGGAATCAGTGGTCAAAATAATTTTACCCAACTAAATGTGTCTCAAGATTTATAGTAGTCATCCATTCATGATTTACTCCTTTAAGATTAAATATTATCTATTAATTATTTTACCACACGGTAAAATTTACTCCGAACCGAATTTCTGACTAGTATTCTGCAAACGACTCCTAAAGATCCAAAATCTTCTTACTTGCCACCCAAGTAACTTGTCTCTCCTTCTCAGCCTCTGGGCTGAGACTGTCTCAGCCTTTAACCCCTCTCTGCTGTATTTTAACCTTGAGTAACTAATTGCGGTTAACTGTGGATAAGCTCGACACGCAAGCGCTGACCAAGCTTCCTCGTTTTCATGCCCCTTCTTCATTAAATTCTAGCCCTTGACGATGAAAATTTCAGCCCCTTTTACCATCATAAATTCAGAAAGACTTTGATTTTTTATTTAAGGAAGCATTGGCCACAAAATTCACAAAACACTTTACACATTTTTACACTCTTTTGACCGAATTCTTGAGAGAGAAAGAGAGAAAATTCTTGCACCTATTCTCTGTGCCCCAGCCCATATTTCAAATCTTCTTCCATTGTTCTTCATGGACTCAAACTATACAAGCACAAACTCTTGCTCCTTTTCGTTAATCCTTGCATTTATACTGAAATTTCGGCTAGGTAAACTCTTATTCTTTCTCCTTTTCTTTTTTTTTTTAAAACAGTAGCCATGATGAATTCTTACTCTCCTATATGTATATAAAACTTCTCTTGAAGCACCCATGGAGCACGCCTAAGGAGTTAGAGAGAGATTCGAGCTCAAAATGGTTGAATTTCGACGTTTTCGCGACACTTTCGGCCAAAAATGAAACTCACCACCACCAGCTGTGTTTCTTCCCTTGTATGCACGTTTTCTAGTATGAGAAAGGTTTACTAACTGAATTACATAAGAGGTAAGGGTTAGGATAAGTTAGAGTATGGTTGTGCTTGTTTTTGGTACTTATATGAGCCACTTTGTGGTGAATTTATGCTTGTTTTGAATTTATAGAAATTTTGTGAGTTACCACTGTTTTGGCTTGCTAAATATGTGTAATTTACTATTGTATTGCCTCTGGATTTTGTGTGAAAACAGCCGGAAGCATAGAAGCACTTGGGGTTTAAGTTTCAAGCTTTAAACGTCATAAAAAATGAAGAAAAATATAAAAACTGCATCTCTAAATTTTCAGTCACTAAGAACACGAAAATCATGGTAGAAAAGAGTTAAAAAGTAGTTTTAATCCTATGGAACGAAGGTGGAAAGATAAAAAGGGTGTTATGGTCATTTTTGGGTAAAAAGAGAGTAAAAAATATAATTTAAATAAAAAATAAGTAAAATTCTGAATTTAGTGTCATTATGGATAAAATAATAATTATATAAATTATTTGGGTTAATATTATAATTATAAAAAAGTTTCGGGCCTAAATAAAAGCTTTAGTAAAAGTTATAAGTAAAACGGTAAAAAAAAACGGTAACTAGAATAAGTAAATAAATTAATAAAGGATAAATTTGGTTTTAGGTCCCTTAGGGTAAAAATTGGCATTTAATAAAAATATTAGGAATAATTTTAATCATAGGCAACTATTAGGATTAATTCGGTGAAATTTTGATGCTAAATAAGGTTAAACGGTAAAACTAGAGTACTTAGGGACATATTAGTAATTTCAGGCATAAATTCAAATTAAAAGTGAATAATTAACTTAAACAAGGAAAAAAGGTATATTAGAAAAAATATGGAGATACAATGGTAAAATAATAACATTAGGGGTGAAAGTGTCAATAAAAACCTAATGAAAACAGTAAAAGAAAAGTTAAATAAAAATGGTAAAATGGTAAAATGTGACAAGGTTGAGACATTTTAAGAAAGATCCGGGCAAAAGTTTTTATAAAAGAAGTGAGGAGAAGTCCCTTAGAAAGAAATTCTGTTGAGATGTGCCGCGGAAGAAGAAACTATAAACCCCAAGGTGCTGAGAAGTACCTAGCAGAGCGGACTTCCATCCCGCCTGGCCAGAGACTATATGAACGTGGGAATGCCCGCCATATGGATTGCTACTCACTGGGAGCATCTTATATTTTTAGGCCATTTTTTATTAGTGTCGTGATTGTATTACGGGCACCGGTGCGCGACCGACCCAGTGGAGTAGCCATATCCGGACTTAGACCGGGTAACGTCAGGCTGCGGGTAGCCAACCGACACATGAGCTCATGGCCTGCATAGGACCAAGCATGCATCATACTTGGTTGCTGCATTTATCTGTGATTGTTATTTATCTCTACTTCCTATACTTTGTGTTTTCTGCTATATACTTGTGCTTGTACCTGTTTGTGTGACTTACCGACCTAACTGCGCGAAGTCTTAGACTTAGGCTGCGGAACCCCTTAGGTTTTCCTGTGTAGTACCCTGCTGGGAATCTTAGGTTCTCACCCCTTACTTCCCCGTTCCGCATATGCAAACCGGCAAAATCTTCATTGAGTTTCCATCCTTGGGACTAGCGAGCAACAGTAGCATTACCGGAGGATCAGAGCGACTTCTCTTACTTCCACACATTACTTCTGTGTTTCTTCAGCTACCAGGGTTTGATGACCAGCAGTAGTTATAATAGTAGGAGTCTTTGCCCTCGCTCTGTATAGACTTTTAGAGGGCTAGGTGCTTTTATAAATACCTATATAAACCAGTTAGAACGGGTCCCAGACTAGAGTGACTCTTGTGAGTCGAGGCCTGTTAGTATAAATATGGAGTCTATAAATATTTTCATGAATAAGCAATGACATAACCCGATGTGAATTATGATGTACTACATGAGCCTTCGGGCATATATGCATGATATTGCTATGTTTTTTGTGCTTTATGTATATATTATCTATTTATCTATTACCTATTTCGTTATATCTATATATCTGACACGCGATCTCAACTAGCGCTACAGGCTCATATGTATATATTTAATATAACGTCTAAAGTCTCTAGGGAAAGCTGTGCAGTAACGCCTGGCGGCTAGCATTGGTCATGACATGCTAGAAGCTGGGTCGTTACAGTTTCAACTTCCCTTAATTTATCTTTGAGAAAACTATTTTCTGCCTTTAAAATGGTATTTTGAGACTCAAGTTCATAATTTTCACTCAAAAAGCATATAAGTTTTTCAGTGAGATGATCGATCATAAGATGAAGATCTTTAGTGGTAGGTTCAATGAAACGTACCTCATCTGTTTGATCGACCATGAGACAAGTTTGAGATTTGCTGTCTGATTCTTCCTCATCCTCTGAATCGTTCTCCAAGTCTTCCCAAGATACCATGAGTCCCTTCTTCTTCCCTTTTCGGCTTGTCTTCCTTGTTCAGTTTTGGGCAGTCAAACTTGTAGTGTCCAGCTTCTCTACAGTTGCGGCAATTGACCTTGCTTAAATCCATCTTTGGTTTCCTTGAACTGCCTCCTTTGTTTCGTTCCTTCATTTTTCTGAATTTTTTAGCAAACAAAACAAACTCATCGTCAGATAAATTATCACTGGATTCATCATCCAAAGATTTAGTGTCTGATTTGAGAGTAATTCCTTTCTTTTTTGTATCTTTTTTCAAATAAGTGTTTTCAAAAGAAAGTAAATTTTTTCTCAGATCATCATAGGTCATTTCATCTATGCCACTGCTCTCAGCTATTACAATAGCCTTAGTTTCCCACTCTTTGGTGAGACTTCTCAAAACTTTTCTCACTAGCACAGGTTCTGGATGAGTGATTCCCATAGCATCCAAGCCATTTATGATGACGTTGAATCATTCAAACACTTCATCAATCGTTTCTCCTTTCTTCATGGAGAACATTTCGTATTCTTTGTTCAGTATGTCTATTCTGATCCGTTTGACTAGAGTGGTTCCTTCATGAGTAACTTGAAGCTTGTCCCAGATTTTCTTTGCTGTTTTGCATTTAGATACCCTTCGAAATTTCTCGAAGCTGATAGCACAATTAAGCAAGTTGACAACTTTGGCGTTGAGCTCCATTTTCTTTTTGTCTTCCTCATTCCACTCGGCCACAGTCTTTGGAGTAACCACACCATCTGCACCGGTTTTGGTTTGGATTTGGGGACTATTCAGAATGAAATGCCAAATGTTGAAATCTACAGATTGAACAAATATCTTCATTCTTTCCTTCCAGTAACTATAGTTCTTTCCATTGAAGAATGGGGGTCTGTTGCTTGATTGCCCTTCTACCAGAGTATAGGCCACCAAATTTGAACCACTGTTGTTTGCCCCTTTCCTCCAAGCTGCAAAGCTTGATCTCTTTGAGACCAAGCTCTGATACCAATTGATGGTTATCAGTGGCTAAGAGAATGGGAGGTTGAATCTTAGCTACTTTTTCTACTGAATAATGCTTTTTCTTTTTCAAGAGAACTTAGGAGATATTTTCACTTTTGTCTCGTGGTCAACTAAGAGACATTTTTATTTTTGTCTCCTTAGTAACAGAAACAGACTAGTAGAAGGGAAGAAGAAATAATACCCAGATGTATCCTGGTTCAGCTACAAGGTGCAATGTAGCCTACATCCAGTCTTCATCACAATAGTGACATAATTTCACTATCTTTAACAGATTACAAACACCAATTCCTTTCCTAAGATCTATCCAATCCTATCTGGGACAAATTTAAATTCTAAATCCAATCTGAATTTGACTAGAACTCAAACCTAGCTTTCAACAGCAAAGTGCTAACCCAACTTGCAAAGGAATCCCCACAGGATCATGACACAAAACAGAAAGATGTACAAAGAACCTCTGAGACATCTTATGGCTTTTTCTCACTATTTTAATTCACTGTCTTTTACTTCTCATTGGCTTTTTCTTACAAACATCACCATGTTTGCCTTTTTCAATGAGACTCAAAAAATCCAAACAGAGAAAAAAAATACAAAATAAACTACATGAAGGAAAAGAACTCTAACAGCTTGGGTAGCTATGAGAGCGAACTCTGTGCTTTTCACTTACTCTCTTTACTTTCAACCTTTGGCCGTTCACCCTTAATATAGAAGAGTGAAGCTTTCAAGGTTGAAACAAGTTCAACCCTCACAGTGTCTTCTTCTCCAACATCAGAGTAACAGCGGCTTCATCAGAGAGGATTGAGAGGACCGAGGCTGTTGCATGCATGCTCACCTCTTCTCTCTCATTCTTTTTCTTTAAACTTCTTCAATCTTGACCATTGAGCTTGACTTTGGCCCCAAGTTTTGATTCTAATCGTTGATGTGGTTCTGACCTATGTAGGTTTCACGTTCTCCATGGTTACCTCTTCCATGCATGAGACCTTGAAGCTTTTTTCTTTGATCCTCGGTGAAGCACAAATGAAGAAATAAACTTTTTTGTGTGTGTGCTTTGACCGAGAGAGTAGCTACAGTTTGTAGCCTTCTTTTCTTCACTTTGATTTGACAAAAACCTTTTTGCCTTTCTTCAAAATCTGATCTCTGAACCTTCCATTTTCTTCTTTCTTTTTCTTGGATAAACACATGATGTGACCGAAGTAAGAGAGAGGAGAGAGAAGAGAGAAACTTTCGGTGGAAGCTTTTAATGAAATTAAATCAAATTGAATTTCAAGTTCCAAGTAACAAGGGATGGAGTAACCGAAGCATGCTTTGAGAACCTTGGGTTCCTTTCTTTGATTCATCCATTTTGGTTCATGAGTTTGTGATTTGGGCTTGTCTATTCTTCCTTAATTTCAAGGTTCAGCCACTAATATTTGAAATAATTTTGTACAAGGCTGGATGGGTTTTCAACATTTGTTCCTTGGGCCAACTAAATTCATTTTATTTTATTTCCTGCACGCTAAACCCAATACATCAAATTAGAAATATTTTAATGAGCGTCTAATTAACATTTAATAAAGTCTGATCATCATTTTAGTATTTATTTTCCAAACTCAACAACTATGTTATTATGATTATGGTAGTTATATTATATTAAAAAATATTTTTAAAATTAAATTAATATTCTTTTATTATTAAATAATATTCTTAAAAAATATTATTAAAATATAAAAAAATATCATTTTAATAATACTTACATAATATATCATAATTACTGTAATATAATTATACTAAAATCTTTCAATTAATTGTGGTTATTATTAAAAGTATTTAAATTTAAATTGATTCAAATTAAACCGCTCATTTAATTCAATTTAAATTAAAAATTGATTAATACTGTATTAATTTGTATTTGATTGGATTCTATTTTTTATAAACCGCATGGATCGAATTAAATTTTAAATTTATTTCTCAAAATCGATATAATCCAATCCAAACTGCACCATGTGCTATAATATTATTATTTTATTATTATATTTATAATTTTACTTATAATATATTCAATTTGTTATACATTTTTATATTATTTACGTATTATTATTTAATAAATATTTTATATCCAAAATGAGATTTATTTATTTATTTTAACTAACTTATAAGTTTATTTCTATTGTTATTATGTTATGTTATTATTAATTTTTTAAGATATTATTGAGATTTATTATATCATTATTGGTTATTTAGAATTTAATGTTGAGACTTGTTATGTATATTTAATTTTTTTTTATTTACAAAATTGAAAATCTAATTCAATCCAGTTTAAAATTGAATCGGATTATATCAGAATTTTTTAAAAAAATATCCAATACAAACCACACTACAAATAAGATTAGTGTTCAAATCGAATGGGTTTTTAACTCAAAACCCGATCCAAAAGCGTATCGCAAACACCTCTGATTATTACTATACCATATCATATAAATTGGAGGAATCAGGAAAGGACCGCTGAATAATGCTTATGTCATATGATAACCACCATCATCTGAACCACGAAGCATTGTGGTCCGTCAAATTGAGGAGACTAAGACCCAGACCGGGGGACCTTGTGTCCTTACTCCTTAAGTCAACGTGTAATATTAATAATACTATAGTAATAATAGCTAGGCAAGTTCATATACTCCATCAACTACCAAACTTACTCCAGTTGCAAGATGCCAACAGTATATTTCTGTCTCCATATGAATGTCCTTATAAGTTATAACTCGCTACGAGACAAGCACTAGTCCCTCAAAATTAAAGTGTTTGCAACTTGCAATAATAAGTTGAGGGTTTTATTAGTACACTGATGGTCTATATAGACAGGGTCCACTCCCCTGGCCATAGGCTCCACAATTAATGTGTACATATACCAGATTTGATCAAAATTTCAATTCAATTCACACCAAAAAAAATCGGATCAAATATACACATTTTTACTTCTAAATTCAATCTGTTAATTTTCAAATCGGATCAAATATGTGAAAATGGGACATTTCAAAAAGAAAATTTTTGCTTCAAACTTTTTTCATAAATATACTATTTTTTTAGTATGTTCATTTTGTTTAAAAACATTATTTAACATTATTTTCTACTTCAGCTTTATCATTTTCTGTATCTGTCGATGTCCTACTCTAGTAGTTATACTATTCCATACCATTCAGGCCTGTCACAACTGCATATGCAGCCAGACGTTCTTGAGTATCACTCACAGCCTCATGCAGATCCACGTCCGAACAGATCTCAGAGACAGACGTAGTCTTCGCCGTGTGGCACCGGCCATCAGCGTCATTTTCAGGGTGATCACCGTCGATGACATCGGATAGTTTTTGTTGTATGCTGTGACTTTTCTCTTTACCATTAATGTATTTTGATGTACTTTGATAAAGTAATATTTGATGTAGTTTGACCTAATAGTTATGTTACATATTGCTTGCTCTTTGCATATTTCATGTCAGCGTGGTTATGGTTTGTACTGCAATATTTAGAATTGAATGTAAAACGCCACAAGCAGAGTATAATTTAGGATACAAAATATTTAGAATTTATTGTATTTAATTGTACAAATTTGAAATAAAAAATATGATGAGTGAAAATAAGACAAACTTAAACATAACTTATTCTACATAAACACATGAACTATGCAAACATAAATTCTAAACCAAACACATACAAAGTAACAATCGGAAACTAGGTCTAGTCCGTCTGCTGATTTGGACAACCTCTTTGGGTATGACCGATTTGTCTGTATGACTGTATTTTTTCTCTTGGTGCTCGCTCTTGTCCATCTCATTATGAAACCTGGTGGAAATCGGTTTGCCAGTAGACTTTTTGAGCATGGCAGGGTTAGGCCGGAGGCGTGTCCCATACCACTTCGGTCAAAGTTTCTCATCTGGTATCGGTGAAAACTCCGAATATACCTTGAACACAGCCTGCTGCGGGTATACCGGATGGACGTATAGAGAGTTCGATACTTGCGGCGGCACAGGCGGCCAACGCATGACGACATGGGTAATTGAGTGACTGGAAAAGGCCACAGTCACACGTGCCTCCCGCCAGGCGAACATGGAACGACCCCTGCGACTAACCCTCGAATGGCTCCAACTCATCAAGCACGAACACAAAAGTCCATCTGTCGCAGTGAGTGACGCGCATATTCAAGATTTTCTCTCTATTCTCAATAGCCGCTATGAGCCATTGTGAAAACTGATTACCCACCACCAGCTATGCGTGTGCCTCCCACCCCTTCCTCACGAACAATTGCTGCAGCCTCTCGTAGGTGTATCGCACGATCGCCGATATAGGTAAATAGCGTGTACTCTTAAGAACGGCATTCACGCACTCAAAGAAGTTCGTCGTCATGTGATCGAATCGGCGACCGCCATTGCAGTGTTGTAGCCAGATCTCTTTGTTGAATCTACCAGCCCAAACTACCATCTCACGCAACAACAACTTCAACGCATCCATTTACCACTCATACACAGCCTTGTTTGGACTATAAATAGCATTTATGAGATACTTATTTCTCTCAACAGACTTGAAACGAGACATGAAGTTCGCTGCTATGTATCGGACACAATAAGCATGAAATGCTCTCGGAGGATGCGACCACTGTCCTCAGCTCTCAATGCAGTCTTGATCGCCTGAAATCTATCAAAAATAATCAACAGGCTTTCCTATGTAGTGACGAGTCGCCTCAAATTAGTAAGAAAGAAAGACCATAATTCCTTCTTCTTAGACTCAACAATTTCAAAGGTTATAGGAAGAATATTACTGTTACCGTCTTGTGCCACAGCAATAAGCAGAACACCACCATATTTTCCATACAGATGCATACCATCAACGGAGACAAACAGATTGCAATGCTTGAAAGTCTCAACGCAAGGAGGAAAGACCCAAAATACCATGTCAAACATGCTGCAATCACGCACCATGAGGTATCCATCATAGTACGGTGCAACGGTGATCTCACACATTGTTCCGGGACAACAACTTTACAGCGCTTGCAGCAACCTCGGCACCTTATTGTAAGACTCCTTCCAGTCACCGTATATCTATGTAATTGTCTTTTGCTTCGCCATACAGACCTTCCGGTACGAGGTTTTGAAGTGATTGCTCTGTCTAACTGCACCTTGTAGAACTGAGATGCTGATGGATGGGTTTGATTTTATCAACGAGAGGATGACACGACAGATGAGGCTATGATGCACCGCTATTTGGTGGTGCATCCTATGCTAAATTTAGGGGATTTTATCACCCTTTTTCCCATATTTATCTACTAGAATAGCATGGTTTTATATATTCTCCCTAATTTGCACTTAAGAGTAAAAACATGCTTTTTAGGCCCTTAATTGGTTAATTTTAATTCACCTTTGATTTCACTAGATGCCTTGATGTGTGTGTTAGTGATTTCAGGTTGAAAAGGCTAGGAATGGATCAAAGGAATGGAGAGAAAAGCATGCAAAGTGGAGAAATCATGGAAAATTAAGGATTAGGAGAAATTCACCCCACGCGCACGCGTAGCAGACGCGCATGCGTGGAAGATGAAAGTCGCCAGGCGACGCGTACGTGTACATAACGCGTACGCGTGACCCACGCGTATGCGTCGACACTCGCACGTGACCTTTTTAAGTGAAAACATGCCCATCGATTTTGGAGGGTTTTCAGGCCCAATTCTGAGTGGAATTCTAGCGGGAAAAGCTTAAAAGAACCAAGGATTGAAGGAGAACTCATCTTTTGATATCTTTCACACACTTTGAGTTTCTAGTGATAGTTAGAGGTAGTTTCTAGAGAGAGAAGCTCTCTCTTCTCTCTAGAATTAGGATTAGGTTAGATTAGGATTTCTTAGATCTAGGTTAATTTCATGCTTTGATTTACTTTTTCTTTATCAATTCTTGTTCCTCTACCTTTCCTCTCTCTAGTTTTGTATTTCATTCTTGTAATTCTCTACTTTTATATTGATGCACTTTTGTTTCTTCTATTTCTCTTTAATGCAATTCATGATCTAGATTCCTTTTATTATTGATTTGAATTGTTGATGTTTAATTCCTTGCAATTAGTAGTTGTAGATTTATAATTCTTGCAATTTTATCTTGCTTCCCTTTTATGCCTTCCAAGTGTTTGATAAAATGCTTGGAAGGATTATAGAGTAGATTTTTCTATTCTTGGCTTTGGTTGAGTAATTGGAGACTTTTGAGTTATCAAACTCTCTTGTTGATTGATAATTGAAAGTTGCGAGTTGATTTGAATTCCACTAACTCTAGTCTTTCCTTAGGAGTTGACTAGGACTTGAGGATTCATATTGATTTATCCACTTGACTTACCTTCATAGTTAGAGGTTGACTAAGTGGGAGCAATGGACAATTGATGTCACAATTGAGGAAGATAATGAGAATTGGACTTCTAATTCTCATACATTGCCAAGAGTTTTTACCATTTGAGTTTCTTTTACTTTCTTGCCATTTATCTTTCATGTCTCTTATCAAAACCCCAAAGATATACAACTCATAACCAATAGCAAGAACACTTCCCTGCAATTCCTTTGAGAGACGACCCGAGGTTTGAATACTTCGGTTATTATTTTTAGGGGTTTGTTACTTGTGACAACCAAATTTTTGTATGAGAGAATTCTTTGTTGGTTTGGAAACTATTCTAGCAACGAGATTTCATTTGTGGAATTCTTTACCATCAAAAATCCATTCATCAAAATTTGTTGGTGCATCCATTTCACCATTCCTACGCGCATGCGTCAATGCACGCGTACGCGTGGATGCCCTTCCTTCACTACACTTCTTTTCTTCTCCTCCTTCCATTTCTTTCCTTCTCCTTTTTTCTTTCCTTTTCCTATGCCTCATCCTACACTACCATACACCATCAACCATTAGTTAGTTCAGTTAGTTGGCTATTTTGATGGTTTAAATTTTGTTTAATTTTCTCTCTTTCATAAAAAGTGTTGGATTATTAATTTTGTTTACTATATATTGCTGCTTATTATTATTTAAATGCTATTTTAGCATAATCATTGTTGTTATTCGTTGTTGGATTACTTCATGCTTATGAGCACCAAGTATATGACTTTGCCTTCAAGCTTTTAAATCTTTTTGAATTGCATGACTTGGCCACCATGTGATTTGAATTCTTTTCTTTGAATAGGCAATTTCTTGATGGATGATGTGCATTTATCTTAATGCACTGTGCTTCTTGATCATATGCATCCATATGTTTTTGGCTTGAATACTTTCATGCTTCTTTATTGCTTGTTTGGTTGTCATGCCCCACAAGTTAAGAGCATATCAAGCACATTAGAATGAGTGAAGTGCATATTCCTTTTTGTGTAATTGTGACATAGATCTTTATAATAGTGTGTGTGTTCTAAACCGCGCACAATTTAGAATGCACACTTACTTTTACCCATGTCACACATTAGGTCACTCACTCTATTCTAGTGATTAGTACCTCATTCCAACAATGTATGCTTCCTTACTTTTACATTTACTTTTCTTACTATCCTATCTTCTATTTTCAAGATGACTCATTATAAGCTAAAACGGAAGCGAGACAAAGAACACGCAGCAACTGGTTGATCCGCCAGTTGAAGGTGGCATTCCGGAGAGTCGTCGTACCCCCTTTCTCATCTTTGAATGCACCGAGGATGGTGCAAACTTTTAAGTGTGGGGAGGTCGTCTGACCAATCGGCGATTTTGGGTGATAAATTTCTAATCCCAACACTTTTGCTTTTCATTTTTAGGTCTTTTAGGTTTTTTTTTTTAGTTTTATTTTCTTATTTTTGCATATATCTATATATATAAGCTTAGTAAAAATAATGAAATTTTTCAAAAATTTTATCTATAGGGCAACCCAATTGATTTGAGTAAAAATCTTTCATTGAACTTGCTTGATATATATCTTGTGGATCATGTCTTTGAATTAAGAATACAAGCTTGTGAATTTTGAGCCTAATGGTGTGGTTACATCTTATAACCACTTATTTTCCTTCTTGTGTGCATTATTCTCTTTCTATGATTGTAATCTTTAATTTGTTTAATTCTTTATGTCCATTATTTTGTGTAGACATGCATTTATATGATTGAGGTCATCGTTTCATTTAGCTCACTTACCCAAATAGCCTACCTTTTATCTTCCATTGTTAGCCAACTTTGAGCCTACAATTAATCCACTTGTTCTTAATATTAGCACATTACAAGCCTTTACCCTAAAAATAATAAATGTCCTTTATTTGGATCTTTGATTGGCTTAGGCTAGTGAGCGTATATCATTCAAGTGTGGGGAAACTTGGGACATTGGTTGAGTAAAAGGTGTGTGTTGTATTTCTATTGTAAACATTGGGAATTGGGAACATGCTCATGTGTTAATTAAATGTAAAACTATATGCATTGATGCTTTTGTACCTATGTTATTGCAAAAAGAAAAAGAAAATAAATGAGAAAATAAAATATATATATATATATATATATATATATATATATATATATATGAAAAAAAATAAATAGAAAAGGAAAGAAAAAGAAAAAGAAAGAAATAAAAAGGGGACAAAATGCCCCAAAGTGAAGCTCAATAAAGTCACTGCATATGAGTTGTGATAAAAAAGAAGAATGCATGAGTATGTGAAAAAATGAAGAATGGGTAGTTAGGTTAGCTTTGAATTTGTATAGGTTGCTATATAGGTTAGGTGGGAAGTTTAAGCTTATCAAAGATTCAAATCTCAAGTCCACTAGACCATATGCATCCTACCTTGACCCTAGCCCCATTACAACCATGAAAAAGACCACATGATAGATGTATGCATGCATGAAATAATTGTTGATTGTTAGATGAAAAACAAATCTTGGAAAGCATGATTAGGGGAGAATTGAGTGGATCGACCATATACACCTGAGCGAACAGAGCGTATACACATCCGGTGAGGGTTCGATTGCTCAATTACATGTTTCCACCATGATCATCACTTCTCTAGCAAGTTTGTAAAATCTTTAATGACTCAATTCAATTGTGATTTGGCTTGGTTGTTAATACCATTAGCCCTTGTGCTTATATATGCTTTCCTGAGAATTGATTTATTTTGACCAAGCAATTGCATTCATTTAGATAATTGCATATAGATAGATTGCATTTAGTTAGTTTACATTTTAATAAATGATGATATCCTTTGTCTATCTCTTGGGTTAAGCATGAGGACATGCTTGGTTTAAGTGTGGGGAGATTTGATGCACCGCTATTTGGTGGTGCATCCTATGCTGAATTTAGGGGATTTTATCACCCTTTTTCCCACATTTATCCACTAGAATAGCATGGTTTTATATATTCTCACTAATTTGCGCTTAAGAGTGAAAACATGCTTTTTAGGTCCTTAATTGGTTAATTTTAATTCACCTTTGATTCCACTAGATGCCTTGATGTGTGTGTTAGTGATTTCATGTTGAAAAGGCTGGGAATGGATCAAAGGAATGGAGAGAAAAGCATGCAAAGTGGAGAAATCATGAAAAATCAATGATTGGGAGAAATTCACTGTCACGCGTACGCGTCGACGATCGCACGTGACCTTTTTAAGTGAAAACATGCCCAGCGATTTTGGAGGGTTTTCAGGCCCAATTCTGAGTGAAATTTTGGCGGAAAAAGTTTAAAAGAACCAAGGATTGAAGAAAAACTCATCTTTTGACATCTTTCACACACTTTGAGTTTCTAGTGATAGTTAGAGGTAGTTTCTAGAGAGAGAAGCTCTCTCTTGTCTCTAGAATTAGGATTAGGTTAGATTAGGATTTCTTAGATCTAGGTTAATTTCATGCTTTGATTTACTTTTTCTTTATCAATTCTTGTTCCTCTACCTTTCCTCTCTCTAGTTTTGTATTTCATTCTTGTAATTCTCTACTTTTATATTGATGTACTTTTGTTTCTTCTATTTCTCTTTAATGCAATTCATGTTCTAGATTCCTTTTATTGTTGATTTGAATTGTTGATGTTTAATTCCTTGCAATTAGTAGTTGTAGATTTATAATTCTTGCAATTTTATCTTGCTTCCCTTTTATACCTTCCAAGTGTTTGATAAAATGCTTGGAAGGATTATAGAGTAGATTTTTCTATTCTTAACTTTGGTTGAGTAATTGGAGACTCTTGAGTTATCAAACTCTCTTATTGATTGATAATTGAAAGTTGCAAGTTGATTTGAATTACACTAACTCTAGTCTTTCCTTAGGAGTTGACTAAGACTTGAGGATTCATATTGATTTATCCACTTGACTTACCTTCATAGTTAGAGGTTGACTAAGTGGGAGCAATGGACAATTGATGTCACAATTGAGTAAGATAATGAGAATTGGACTTCTAATTCTCATACCTTACCAAGAGTTTTTACCATTTGAGTTTCTTTTACTTTCTTGCCATTTATCTTTCATGTCTCTTATCAAAACCCCAAAGATATACAACTCATAACCAATAGCAAGAACACTTCCCTGCAATTCCTTTGAGAGACGACCCGAGGTTTGAATACTTCGGTTATTATTTTTAGAGGTTTGTTACTTGTGACAACCAAATTTTTGTATGAGAGGATTCTTTGTTGGTTTGGAAACTATACCAGCAACGAGATTTCATTTGTGGAATTCTTTACCATAAAAAATCCATTCATCAGGCTATTGTCTAACTGTCGGTGGTCCTGCGACATTGTGGGTGCCAAACACATGTGCGCTCCTCCCATCCTACGCACCTCCCTAGTGAAATAGAACAATAGTGGTAAATAGGTTCAACAAGCATAACAATGACAACTGAGAATATAGAACACAATGAATCATTAACTTACCAGTATCCGAGATTCTGTCGGAGAGCAACACAGAGACTCCAAGGGCAGCCTATTGCATGTTGTCGGCAACGCACATGGTACTTTAATCAATTCGACTCCACCACTCGGTATTCAGCATTTCTATTAATGCTGTAATTCTTCACACCCTGCATTTCTGCATCTCTGCTTTTGAATCTGTGGCAAACCCTAAACTCCACACTACCGTCCAAGTTGTAATCCTCCTCACCCGTGTTGGAAAATGGGTTCTTTTCTTGCATCACGTCCAGATCCAACATACCGTAGTGACTGAGTACAGATGACAAAGTCGGAATTGGGTGCGGGAGAGACAGAAGATACCTACGTGATGCCTCAACCAAAGTCTCTGGTACAAACTCTTCCTCATCATCATCCTTGGAGGAACTACTCTCGTTGCTATCTGCAACATACTCCTCGTCGGAGTCCTCCCCATTTACTGGCCGGGTATGCAACAGAATGGAATTCTCACACTCAAATGTCACCCCATTATCACTATTTCTCATACCGCAATTCGGATACACACTTATAACCAAGTATCCACTACTACTAGATATTTTAGCTTATTTTCGGAAGGAATAAGTAGAAAAGAAGTAGTAAAATGTTTGTGAAGAATACAAAGAGTTGTACATCCTTTTATAGCTGCAAGAAATTTGTTTTAACGTATCTCATTTACAGTGTAAACATTATAATTACTCTCTTATCTTGTTTACAGTGTAAACAATATAAAATAACACGTATCTCGTTTATATTATAAATGATATATACGCTTTATTTCTTGTGAGATATATACGTGTTATCTTATTTCGTTTACACTTGTTACAAGTGTAAACGAACTAAGAGATGCGATACATGTCAGTAAAAATGCTCCAAATGATATATTTAGGTAATTAAAATATTTATTTTATTTATTTAAAAAAATCCGTATACTTGTCTTTCTTTTTTTTTTTCATATAGCTAATGTATAGCAGCTAATCAATATGAATAAAAATGCTGAAAGCACAAGAGAAGAGTACGTGAGATGATAAAGAAAGCTGTGTCTAATTAGTAATTAGATTCTACCCTAAACAGAAAATGGTACCATGGGTAGCTTATAGTTTTTGGTTTCCCAAATCCAACATGACGAGAACTTAGCATATAATAATTCACATAAAAAACAGAGAAGAAGATAATATATAATCAGGAGAGAAACCAATCAACCATCATGGCATTATTTTGTTTGTTGTGATCATCATCATCATCATGTTGTCCTCCAAGCTTGTCCAAGTGATGATCTTCCCACAGCCAATTGAACAAGGCTTCAGTACTGTGCTCCCAGGAGGACTCATCGGTGCTATTATTATTCAACTCCAACACGCTCTCCCAATAGCTATCATCTAACTCTAACCCAGAAGCCATGGAATTATTGGAAGAGCAGTTAGAATGCGATGCCTCCCCTGTTGTTGTAGTAGTAGTAGTAGTGGTCTCAGCGTTGACCGATTTGTTGGGACACGTGTCATCATTTGGGACCCCAGCAGTAGTAACGGTGGAAAGGCCACATGGTTGATGATCATCATCCAGCTGCTGCATGCAACTTGACTCCATTATGTCATTAAAACTCAACACCCCACCATCATCAATGCTCCCCTCCTCACACTCCATCATTTTTTCACTTACTTCTCCTCTTCCCTCCTCCTCTGATGAAGGCTTCTGGGTTTGGATTGGGGGCGAATAGGTGCTTTTGTTCTTCTTCATGGCCCACCTGCTGGTCTTGCCGCTACCTTTACGCTTCGGAGGTGTATCCAAGATCTTGGGAATGGCAGTGGCGGTGGCGCAAGTGGTGGTGTCTTTGTCGTTTGGGGCTGGCAAGCTGTAAACTTTCCTGCTCAAGTGAGAGTTCCAGTAGTTCTTGATCTCGTTGTCTGTTCTGCCTGGCAAGTGACTTGCTATCAGTGACCACCTGCTTTTCCAACAACAACATCTTCGTCGTCATTTTCGATCTTCTCTACTTTTCTCTCTTTCTTTATCTTTTACTTTACATTAAGATTAACATAAATGAAAAATAAAAGGTGAAAGCTTCACACTTTACACCCGCATGTGAAAAAAAGCCCATTACTAGTTAGGACAGGAAAAAATGATTTGAACTTTACGTGGCCATGGGTGAAAACACCATAACGAGGAAAAGGAATATACTTAAATATCCATGGTAGACTTTTCTATCACTATAGATAAATAAATGAATACTTTATCTGGGCCCCGGTCCTTCAAATATTCGTTAATTTCTTTCGTTCCGTGAGAAATAAAAAAAAAAAAAAAAAAAAAAAAAAAGAAAGTAAGTGAAGTGGTAAACTCACTCGTCAAAAATAAAAAGGTGGCTACTCCAATGAAGATTTTATGATTGTCATCATATGAAGATATTTCATTTTGACCATTAGATGATAGATTGTAGGGTTTGATTTTATTTAAAGTAAAAGTGTTATCTTTATTTAAAGTGTTGCTAAACAAATAAGTTACACTTTTTAAACAAAGATCATCATAAAAAGATGTTTTTGGCATCTTCATAGGAGTAGTTGCCAAATAAAAATATCAAAAGTTTAAATTTTATCTTATATATGTAATAATTAATTAATCAATAATAAATTTTAAATAAAATTCAAATTTATTATAAATTAATTCTTAACTTGTTGAATTAAAAAATACCATAAATAACAAAAAAAACTAGTAATCACTCAACAAAAAAGAAAAGTATTAATCAAAAATTCAAAATAACATTCTCGGAATATTTCGGTATATTGTAAATAAATAAATCTAATGCTTGGCAGATGCAAACAGTGCCAAGTGGACACAAGTGTGAAAAACTATATTGAATATGATTTTGTTTACTGACTTATAACCATCTTGATGGGTACAATAATACAATTGTTGATCCTGAATTTTAATTTTTTCTTTTGTCTAACACAAAGATCAAAATTCAGCATTTATTTAAAGAATGATAAATCTCTTTTGCTCAACTACATTCTCAGCTTATTACATCTATTAAAAACTTTAAATTTTTTAACTTTTCAATCAATTTTGTTTACATTAGATATTTGATTGAGAACGTTTATATACATCATTTTTAGTATTAAAGTAATTAACAAAAGGTAAAAGATAAAAAGATTCTTTTGCATTATAAAATAAAACATACATTTAATAATATAGTAAAAAATTATACAAACATAATTTCTCTGGTATACAAAAAATAAATAGCACAAATGCGTATATATATTTGAAAAATAATAAGTGACTAATATTTTTTTCTTAGTCAAATCTTCATTTTCTTTCTACTAAAAATACTGTATATCATATTTTCATTATTTCATAAATATTTTTCTTCATGAAATATAAAAATAAAAGTAAGCACCTTTTATTACACTTGAAAAAATTTATAAGATGAACCTGCTATATATATAATAAATGAGACTAGAAAAAAATTTACTGCACAAATTTTTAATACTCAAAATGTCCTCCTAATATATTCATAAAAAAATAAAATGTGATTATTAAAATTTAAATTAGAATTTTTTAATAAAACAAAAAATAAAATATTTACCATTTTACTACACATATTTATAGTAATCATTATTATTGCACACATAAAAGCCGTACTAGCACTTGAGATATTATGTCCCAACACGAGGTGCACGCAGTCCTCTCGATCTCTGTCTGAATAGTTTAATTAAAAAAAAAATTATAAAGTTGTTATTTGACAAGAGAACAATGATGTGTCCATTCTCGGTGCTTTTCCGCAGATGAATATCTATCTACTGAGTTTCTTTTTTTTTCTTTAATTATTTCTTTCTTCTTTTGAAATTATTATAAGTAAATAAATGGTTGAAAAATCAGAAATGGATGCTGAAGAGGAGATGGAGGCCTGAGATTACAAGAACCAAATTGCAGTGTGTTCGTCCATGTGTATAGCTTCAAGTTTTGTTCTTTCTTCTAATGGACATACATTATGACATTGAGAGTTGAGACACATATAGAGTAGTAGTAAATAGTACTAACCTGTTGCCAAAAGAAGCATGCAACTTAGTGATGATGGTTTCCTCTTCAACAGAGATGTTTCCTCTTTTGAGATCAGCTCTCAAATAGTTGATCCATCTCAATCTGCAACTCTTGCCACATCTTAGTAACCCTTCATGAAGAAGAAGAAGAATAAGAGGGTGATGAAGAAACAAATGAAAAGAATAATAGAGATGAAAGCATGCATACCAGCATTCTTAGGCAAAGCCCTCCAAGAACCTTCTCCGTTGGCTTGAATGTAGTTGGTCAAGATTTGATCCTCCTCTTTTGTCCAGCGGCCTTTCTTGAGTCCCACCTTGTCACAACAGGGAGCTCTTCCCATCTTTCTATGCCTCCTGCAACTACAATAATAATATAATGAAATTGGAATTATACCAATTGAGGACAGGAAGGATGGCTAAGTGGGAAACAAGTAACAACAAATAGTGTGGTGGCTAAGGTTAAGAGCGTGAAAAATGTGAAAATGTTGGGTTTGTCAGGTAGCTAACTTAGAAAGGTAAAGGTTACGACTTTCAAGTGTGATAGCTTATATAAAAAAAATAAAATGAGTTATATGTGTGGGAATGGTGGGGTATGCGTATTGAAGACAAAGGAGGAATAATTTGCGGTATAGAGTGTGCGTGAGTTGGATATGGGTGAGAGAGTGACACGTCGATTCCCTATGGAGGGTGTAGAGTCGTGGCTCTTCCACCGTCGATCCTCGTGACGGGGCTTTCCGGTTTCCACGTTGTATTCCTCACGCCCAGCATCTCTCTTCATTTCTTTTTATTTCATTTCAAAATTTAATGCTCAATAACTACTGGATAGCTACTCGCCTGCTCTAAATAAAATTTTAGTCAGTTATATGGACACTAAAATTCATTATTAAAATTAATTATCAGTATAAATTAAAATATATATTAAAAATAAATTAAATTATACATGTATTTATATATTAATAATTAATTATAGTGATTAATTTTAATGTGCGAATAGTTTTTTTTGAATAAAATTACTCTTAAATTAAGATAATAAACATATATTTTATAAAAATTATAAAATTAATAATAATTAATTTTTTATTTTATTATTTTATCAATTTATAATCCAAATTCATGTGGCAAAACACTTTGGCTAATAATAGAAAACAGAAAAGAATAACTCATTCTGTTATCCATGGAACTCACTTAAGCTAACTTAAATTCTAATTTATTTACTCTTATAAGATGTTCTGTACATTATAATTTAATTGTAATCGACGTATAACTTGGCTATTAATTTTCAAAAATAAACTATTATAATTAATTAATCCTTTATGACTTTGAATCTAATCTTAATTTAATATGAAATTACATCAAATACTTATTTCAACGTCAAAATACCTTTTGTAAATAATTTAATATGAAAGACTAAATTACTTAATATAATATATGTCATTATTATTATTATTATATAAAAATATTTCATCTGAGTATAGCTATCAACCAGAAAACAAGAAAATAAGGAATTTACGGGTGGAACCGACGAAAATACAGCGACCATGTCGTAATAATAATGAAAAGAATCTAATTGTCGGATGTATATGTTGTACGCATCTACATGAGGTAGATAGATTGACCCTAACTGAATAATCCTTCCTGAGGCCGTAATTTATTTCACAACCATTGAAATGTGTTAAAGGACTTTTTTTTCAACTACTATTAAATCACAATCACTGTAGAGAAGAGAGAACCTAAAATTAGAAGAGAATTCTGAGACCTACGACTCTCCAATTAAAGACATTGATCTTTGCCAAAGAATTCTAGGCTCTCATAGCAAGTGACAGAGGATAATAGCCGCAAGAAATAAATGTGTAGGAAATATGTTCCCAGCATGCTTGTTTAGTTAATTGTTAGATTAGGACTTAACAAACTCAATGCAATCGTATAGTACTTAATTAAATTAATTTTACTCGCATCTATCTAAATTTGTTTAAAGAAAAAAAAAAAGGGAATAAATTATAGGTGGAGAATGTACCAAGAGGCATAAATATTTCGTCGCTACGTGTTTTGTCGTCTAAACCCAAGACGTAAAACTTCCCGTCACACCAGAGAAAAGAAAGTGTGTTGTATTAATGTAGAACCATTTTTTTTTTAATTATTTAGCTGATATGTTTATAATTAGTAGTTCTTGAGGGTTTTAACTTTATATTTTCAGCTCGATCTTCAGCAACGACGATAACGTGTATGTAGGAGTTAATTATTGATTTCTGACTAATACATAAGATTTTATTTTTGACTTATTTGAGGGAGGATCTCATTGGCGTACATCTAATAGGAATTGAACCTACGAATTCGCCAATTATGAGTTAGGTGCTTTAACCATTCAGCCATGGATGCTTAGTGGGGATCTTCGTACATGGTGAATAACCAAATTCCAATTGAAGTGAAATCTTTCAGATAAATTAATGTAATTTAGGAGGATTTGATAAAAGGACATCAATTCAAATCCTGAATTTTCGAATTGAGAGAAATATTGAGAGAGATCAAGAATTCTCGCTATTTTTTAGATTCATGGACCCAATTTAATTTAAAGATTAATTTTTATAAAAAATTAATTTGTAAAATATTTTATATTATTAAATAATAAATTAATTTTTTTATAAAATTATAAATCAGGTATATAACAATGATACATACTATAGTGATTAATATTATCTTTGATTTATGTTTTATTTTCAGTTTCTTTGTTAGAGATTTAATTTTCAATATTTTTTAGTGGTTAATATTTTTTTTGTGGTGTTTTCTTTTATGAGTGTTTTGGTTTTGGACTTTTGGTAGATCTGGAGAAAGAAAAAAAAAAAAAAAAGTAGATCTAGAAAAAGAAAATTAAAAAAAAAATTGTCCATTAAAATATCTACTGATTAGGAAGATGTTTAGATTTATTGTGAAAAAAGATAAAATATTTCACTGTGTTGTAGCACATTTATATAAATTTAAAAATTATAGAAATTTAAATTTGTCTTTACTTTTATCTTTTAAAATTTTTTGTAATAGAATACTTTACCTTTTTTCAGTTTATAGTTTAGTATAGAGTAGAGTATTTTTTTTTTTAAATGATAAAACTAATGTTGTTTTTGTTATTATTTCTATGAATGAAAGTTTGTTCATGTATAATAAAAAAAACAATGATGGCATGATGCATACTACAGTGGAAAAAAAATAATTAAAAAAAACATTTTACTTAGTAAATGGTTAAATATTTATCTAAAACAATAATATATCATTTTATTTTTATTAATTTGTAAAATAAATTTATGCACTCTTTTTTATTATCGTCGCAAAAAAATTTATTGATGATAGAATTAGACTGAAGTATTAATTTAGTCCTTATTCATTTTTTAGAATGACAATACGATCTTTTAAAATAAAAAAGAGCTATTTGGATCTTTATCTTCTATTTTCGTGATACAATGTGGTTTTTATGGGTGTTTTTCTGTCAACTTTAAATGAAAAATGCTGACATATCAGGTTTAGAAATGAATAAGAGGCTAATTGTCTCTAAATTTAAATTGGTTAAGGGTTTATTTATCCTTATTCAAATTGGGTATATATGTTATGTTTTATTTCATTTAGTATTAGTAGTCTACTCATAGTATATTTGAATGCAAAGATATCAAATAGAGTTATTAATTTAGTTTAAAGAGATAAAAAATTAATTTTGTTATTACTTAAAAAAATTTTACTATATATCAAATAATGTGTTCATTATTAGTTTTTACTTTATTGTAAAAATTATCTAGATTATAAAACTAATAGTATATATATTATAATAGAGTTATTATTAATGTATTAATCATATTTTAACGTTTATTATTTATATATCTAAAAATTATATTTGATAATTATTTATTTAGTTTCATAATAAATGATATTTTAAATTTAAATAATTTATTAATTAATTTGTATTTATTATACCATATATACAATAATTTATTAAAAAAATATTAATATAATAAATAAAAAAATTTTAAAAAAGATATTGTATGTTTGAAAATAAGAATAAATAAATCTTTAACTAATTTGAATTTAAAAATAATTAGATCATGTTCATTTTTTAACTTAATATGTTAACGTTTTTCGTTCAAAATTAACAGAAAAATATCCAAAAAAAATTGTATTGTGTGACGAAAGTAGAGCAGAAATCGAAGTAGATTTTTTTTGAGTAAAAGGTCAAATTAGTCCCTAAAGATTACTCGTTTTTTAAAGGGTAAAGTACTAAATTGGTCCCCTATGTTTAGACGTAATTCTGTTTTGGTCCTTAAGGTTTAAAATGTCCTATTTGAATCCAAAAAAGTTTCATTTAGCATCAATTTAGTCCTATAGTGGGGTTAAAGTTAAATAATTAATGGAATGTCTTACATAACAACCGTAGAAGACAAAATCGATAATCTGGAGAACAAGTACCAGCTCCAAAGGCACAAAATTAACCGTTGATGCATCAATACATTTATTTATCATTTTCTTTAGTTCTAGAAAATATTTTATTTATATTGTAAGAAAAATAATAAATAAACGTATTAATGCATCAACGGTTGATTTTATGCCTCTAGAACTTGTACTTGTTCTCCAGATTATCGATTTTATTCTTGTACTGTTGTTATGTAGGATATTCTGTTAATTATTTAACTTTGACCTCGCTGTGGGACTAAATTGATGCTAAATGAAACTTTTCGGGATTCAAATAGGACACTTTAAACCTTAAGGACTAAAACAGAATTACGCCCAAACATAAGGGATTAATTTAGTACTTTACCCTTTTTTTAAATTAGTTCTCAAAAGATTTTTTTTAATCAAATTCGTCCTTTAAAATTTTTAATTAGTCATGTTAATCCTTTCATTAATATTTTTATTGATGGTGTCAAAATTTGTTAATATGGCACGTTAAATGACACCCCAACACACCCTATGAATCTTAATTGACTATTAACATAATAAGTTTATGAAATTAGATCGTATTAAAACCTAATTGAAGTAAAAACTTGAGTCATTGGAATCCCTCAATTTGAGGTTGATTTAATTTAATTTCGTAAACTAATTATATTAATAGTCAATTAGGACTACTAGGTGTGTATTTTTATGTTACTTAATGTACAACATCAACAAAATTTGACGCCGTTAGCAATGGAAGTGACGGAAAGACTAACATGACTAATTTAAAATCTTTAAAGGACGAATTTGATTAAAAAAAATCTTTCAGAGACTAATTTAAAAAATGGGTAAACTTTTAGGTAGTGTTTGTTTTAAAGTACCGAGATAGAGATTGAAAGACTGAGATTCAGTATCATGTTTGTTGGTTCAGAGACTGGTACTAAAATTTCTATCTCTGTCTCCAAAATTTCAGTACTTCCAAAAAGTAGAGACACAGGAGACTAAAATTTTTAAAGATTGAAACTGAAACTTTAATAACATTTTATACCTAAAATACCCTCATTTTAATTAATTAATTCCAATTTTACCCTTTATGCAAATTAAATTAGAGTTTCATTCTTGTTTTAATTTCTATCTCCCATTTTACGCCAAACAGAATAGGGTAAAGTATACTTTTTGTCCTTGAAGTTTGGCAAAAGTTTCAAAAATACCCCTAAATTTTATTTTGTTTCAATTTTGTCCCAGAAGTTTTTGATTTGCATCATACATACCATAGACGGCTAAATTTTCAAAAAATTTAAGACCAATCTAACAACAATTCATGAAAATTATGCTTGATTTGTTTATATTGAAGGTTGTTCTTATAAAATTGTTGTTGAATTAGTCTTAAATTTTTTAAAAATTAGCCGTCAGGGGTATATTTGATGCAAATCGAAAATTTTTAGGACAAAATTAAAACAAAATAAAACTTAAAGGTATTTTTGAAATTTTTGTCAAACTTCAGGGACAAAAAATATACTTTATCTAACAGAATATTGAGATTTATTTTAATCTCTATCTCTTAGTCTCTGTCACTCAGTCTCAATCTTTCCGTCTCTATCTCTCTATCAAACACTATTTTAAAGACTAATTTAACTATTTACTCTCATTTTTATCTTTAGAAATCAGATTATTATTCTAAAAAAAATGGATAAGTACTTTATCCCATAAGAATTGACCGACCTTGTGAGCAACCGAGCGTGCTATCTACTTGCGTTGAAATGTAAAAAAATAAAAACTACACGTTCCATACAAATAATGCCAAGAAAAAAAAAAAGAATGGGGAGGGGGGTCCAAATGAGGAAAAGAAAAAGCTGCATATATATAAGTACACCTACAGATACTGATGAGTCATGAGATTAAAATTATGGTCCTTTTTTTTCCCTTTTATTCTTTAATTATATGGAAACAGAATTACAGATTTATTAAATCGTAATTTAATGAACTGTTTTCCAATTAAGTCTATCTGACCTAACTGAAATTCTAAAGCAGGGTCTTTTTAAGAGTAATGATTAAAATTTTTAATTTATTATTTTAATAGTTAAATAAATAGATATTTAAATAAATAATATTTGTAAAGAATAACAAAATATATAAATCTAAAACCCTAATTATTTAGAAATTAAGAGGATGAATTAAAATATCCAATTATTTTTCTTTCAGGAGATATTTTTTTGGGTAGGCAAAAAACTATTGACATAATTATAAATTCTAAAAAAACATTGAGTTAATTAATTTAATGATACTTAATTGAGTTAATTCCATTGTAATACATATTAGTAGACTAACAGAAAAGAAGACATCCGTGTTTTAATTTTTTTTTATTTATCAGAAAAAGAAGGCATCCGTATCAGCGCGAAGCACATGGTGGGCTTGCTGGTACAAGATCTATGGGCCACATACCTTTTTCATATGACATCCATGAATTGTGGCCCATCCATGTACGAATATTTTACCCAAGTGAATTTTCTCCACTTATCTTTCTATTAATATAGCCAATGTGATATTTCATTATATTTTTTTCTGTAATAAAAATATATGGAAAAATATTATATAATAGAAATTATAAAACTAACTTTAACAATATCAGTTAAAATTTTGAAAGAATCTATTTTTCTATTTTACAACCCAACAAAATACTACTCCAACCTATTAACTTGACTTTGTTAACTCATAATAATAACGAGTATGTTTAATTATTTGGTTGTTTTTATAATTTTATTAAATTTTTAATTAGATCTTTATAAATTTTTTATTAGATTCTTACCTTGTTTTTAATTTTGTAATTAAGTATTTAAAATATTTCTCTCAAAATATATGTGATAAAAAATTTAATTAGATTATGAATACCTTTAACTTTTAAAAAAATATTCAATTAATTTTAATATTTTTTTACACTAAAAATGACTTAATTATAAAATTATAAACAGTATAAAAATTTTATTAAAAAAATATAAAAATCTAATTATAAATTTAGTAAAATTTATAGACATGTAATAATAATAATAATAATAACAATAATAATAATAATAAATACCTGTTCTGATGATATCATTCTATCGATATCATGAGACATATTTGTTCTTTGTTGATCAATTTGTCTAAAGTTGATACTTTAATAGAACCAAACTATTGTTTGTGTGGATGCCCTGTCCGGTTAGTACTAATTTGAATTGATTAGACCAATTTTTTTTTGTTAATTTTTGTATACGTAGATATTAAGTGTGTGTTTAGATTGTGGTTTAACTGGAGTTTGAATAAAAGTGATTTTATAGAATTGATTTTGGGTAGAATTAAGTTTGTGTCAACATGATTTATGTTAGGCAACTCTTTATCAAAATTGATTTTGATAAAATAAATATTGTTTGGATAATATTAGTAAAATAACTTTTAGATAGATAATTACTTAAAAGAATATGATATTAAATTATAATATTATTTTTTTATACATGTTTAATTTTTTTTATACTTTTTTCTTATATATTTTTTATATAGTAAATTTTTAATATTCTTAGTACTCTTTTTTAGTACGTTATAATTTTTAACTATTATTATTATTATTTATGGTTAACTTTTTTGTTTAATTTATTTTACCTAATGAGATCAATAAATTTTATTATAAAAAGATAATAATAAATATAATATACAAAAATTATAACTATAAAAATATATAATGTCAAGTAAAAAATTAATAAAAATATAAATAATAAATAATAAAAAAAGAGTTCATATAGAGAGAAATAATAAGAATTTTATAAATAATGCAATAACATGTATAAAGAATAAAGTTGGTAAAAAAAAAGATGTTGAAGGTAGTGATTAAAAGTGCAACGGAGAAATTAAAAATTATTGCTTCTTGTAAACATGATTTTATAAACAAAATCACTTCTGTATTTATAGAGAAGAAAATTAACCAAACAAAAAATTAAAATTTTCAAAAAATTCTAACATGTTTTTCCCTTTAAACGTGTTACCAAACACACCCTAAGTGTTCTAATTCATATAGTATTTCTCCAAGTAATTGCAGTCAGGACTTTTGATAGTGCACGACTACAACTCAAAAGAGTGATTAATTATAAATAGAGATATCATGAAGGTCTAGCATAGTCAAAGATCTAGTACGGGGATGTTTCTAGTATTTCACTTACTTGATTTCCATGTTTTGATTGCAACAATATAATACCTAAGATTCCTAACCCTGATCACAGGATCAGAGTCAGATTTACAGCTAATAGGTTTGCCATTAAGGCTTCTCTAGTCATATACAATTATACATACAGAGTCACTCAGATATGAGAACAGATGCTTGGCATCATCTCTAGCTAGAAGAGAAGGTGAACATTGGTCTTAGTCTCTTACAACACTTGAGATCATGATTTTCATTTTGACATTTGTTTGTTGAAGTTTATGACTCAAAGTCCTTCTACCGGTCAACTCTATTTAAGAGCTGAATGCGTATGAAATCTGTTAAACTTTGGTTGAACTATAACTGAAGTGAGTTCTAGTAAAATTAGATAAAGTGTTATGATTTTTTTAATTAATTATTTTAATCAAGATACGCTTCCCAAATTACCAAAACAGAGTAGTTCACAACTAACATTCTATTGAATTACCTCCCATTACATCACCAAAAAAAAAAAAAAAACTGAGAGAAGATGAAATGAATAATTTCATCCAAGTGAATGTGTAAATGATGTTAAATTTATTATCGTTATGAATGAATATAAGAATAAAAATATTTTAATATGAAAGAAAAGAAAAGGGCAAAATGGTACTTTGGTGTTTTCCTTTGAAAAAAGGAGGTGGGACTTCAAGTAGGGTAGTGAGAGAGAAGAACGTCGCGAAAATCCAACGTGTAGAGCGAGGATTGGTTGGAACAAGTAAGAAACGATTATGATTGGCCAGTTTCGAAAATGAACACGTTGCAAAGCGTGGGCATGACTCCACCGGTCAAGTCTTGGCGGAATCGCTTTCAGGTTTCAGCTTCCACCACTGTAAAGAAGAAGAAGAAGAAGAAGCAGCCAACAAATTCTCACTTCTCAGTAACCAAAACCCTTCGTTTGAGCTCTCATTCCAAATCACAATCCCTAGCTTTGGTTTCAGCTTGCGCTTCCGATCCGAGTGAGCATATCAGAGCCCTAAATTGGTGTTGCCGAGGGATCAAACTCTCTCGCAATTCTTCATGGCGCATCGAAGAACGAAGCTCCTTTTCATTCTTCTATGCGCTCTCTGCTATTCTCTCAATGCTATCGCCGGGTATTGTTACTTCCTTCCTTTTGTTTTTTAACTTGTTTTCTCTGCTGAAGATGATGAGTTACCAACAAGATAGCATTGGTTTGTGTTGCAGAAAGAGCTACTACGATATACTTCAAGTTTCCAAGGGTGCTTCGGAGGAGCAGATAAAGAGGGCGTATAGGAAGCTTGCATTGAAGTACCACCCTGATAAGAACCAGGGCAATGAAGAAGCTAATAAGAAGTTTGCTGAAATTAGCAATGGTATTCACATTCATATCTACCTTTGTTTGTTGTTAATGATATGGCATATTACTATTTACCTGTGTTGAGTTGGCTTTTGTTGATGTTATCAGCATATGAAGTGTTGTCGGATAGTGAGAAGAGAAACATTTATGACAGATATGGTGAGGAGGGTTTGAAGCAGCATGCTGCCAATGGTGGCAGAGGTGGTGGAATGGGAATGAACATCCAAGACATTTTTAGCTCGTAAGTCCACCCGTTACTTCAACCTTTGAGCCATTCTATTGTTGAAATGATTGTATGACTTGGTGTATAACCAATTTAGTACAAGGACTAAAGCATGTTCTATGAAGTCATAGTAATGCATTCTGAACACAACATTTATACTTAGATCATAGGCTTCCTAATGCCTGATTTGGAAATCTCATTTTAATCATTAGTTGTGGCCGTTGATTCAAAATGGTGCTATATCTTAGGTGTGTGCTTATGGTTTAACATGTGGAAGATTTATGGATGACACTGAGAATATTTATTTCAGTTTCTTTGGTGGTGGTTCGATGGAGGAGGAAGAGAAGATTGTTAAAGGTGATGATGTGATTGTTGAATTGGATGCAAGCCTTGAAGATTTATACATGGGAGGTTCCTTGAAGGTCAGGTTACAGTGCTTTTGTCATGCAATTTGTGAACTTAAGCAATCTTTCATACCAAGGATATTGATCCAAATGAATTCAATTTCATTGTCAAACTGGTCTTTATATGATTATTGGTGACAGAAAATTACACCTTTACTTAACCACATCTGCCAATTAAAATTCAGGAATAAATTTAATAGCAACTGAGAAGAACTGCTCTAGGGACTGCAAAGCAGAACTTATGTGTATATAATGCTGAAGCTTGGCTTTGGGCATCTAATACACAGATTCCATATACCTATGAGGCTATAACTTTGGCTTTTGCTGGATGTTATTTTGTATTTCTCTTTTTGTGCTATCTCAGATACTGTGATTATAAACTCATTGCTTGGGGAAACATCTTAGCCACTAGACAGGTGTAGTTGTAGATCATTACCGTAATCACCAATTTATAAACAATTTTGTCCTTAACTGATTTAATCATCGTTTTTTTTACTTCAAGTGTAGAATTTATGAGGCCCCTGATGATTCATTAGCAGTTTGTGACCATTGTATTCAAACTATCAGGTTTGGAGAGAGAAAAATGTGTTAAAGCCAGCACCAGGAAAAAGGCGCTGCAACTGTAGAAATGAGGTTTATCACAAGCAAATTGGGCCTGGGATGTTTCAGCAGATGACGGAGCAGGTAAAAGCACCTATGAGATTGTTGATGCAGTTTTTTGTTTTTTTTTCCTCCCCTCTTAGCTCTTATCCTTTTGGATGATGCATAATTTATATTTGTATTTCATAAAATCATATTTCTTGCATCATGAAATTTATATGCATGACTGTGAAATGTTTACTTAGTTTCATGCCTGGAATGTTTTATTTTTTTGGAGGGTGGAGGTGTTCTGTTGGTTTATATTATTCCTGGGTTTTCATATTTAAAGTTCTATTTCTGAATTTGCCTGTACAGGTCTGTGAGCAGTGTCCTAATGTCAAATATGTAAGGGAGGGCTATTTTATCACCGTTGATATAGAGAAAGGCATGCAAGATGGGCAGGTAAAGTGCTAAATTTATATAGTATTTAAACAATCATGGATAATGTGATGTATGTCTTATTACCCGCTTCCATATAATCTCTACTTAATCTTGTGTACATCTACATTCTAAACACAATAAGGCTCTGTTTCAAAATTCCGAATTGTAGTTCTGTGGAGTTGGTTCAAATTCAACACTATAGCCTGCATAGAATTTCATAATTCTTTGTTTCATTTTGCTTAAACTGACAATAACTTCTAGTCATTACTAATTACTTTCGTTGTATGAAACTCTGGTGAAAATGAATTGTTGTCTAGTAGTGTCTGCCAAGCATTGATACCAAAAATACCCGTTTTAAGTGTTATGCTGCAAGTGATGTATATGAATCATGATTATCCTTTCACAGGAGGTACTATTCTATGAGGATGGTGAGCCTATCATAGACGGAGAATCTGGAGATTTAAGGGTTAGTAACTTGGTCTTTTTGTGTAAATTAGCAATTGTGTGCTGTATTATTATTTGTGGAGTGTTCTGACAACTTCAGTGGTATTCTGAGCAGTTCCGTATCCGAACTGCACCCCATGATGTCTTCAGAAGGGAAGGCAATGATTTGCACACCACTGTCACTATAACCCTGGTAAGTATCACTCTTGTGGATGCAATATTATTCAATTATTAATAGTTGCGTTTTTGGGCCTTTAGGTAGTAATTATTAATCTATTATGGGTGAGTTGAATCTAGACATTGTTTATTTCACAAACAATTCACTTCTGAATTCTGACATTGACGTCATCGAATTTCTGGGGGCTGTAAAGTTTATTAAATCTAAATGTTCTTCAGGTTCAAGCCCTTGTTGGATTTGAGAAGACCATCAAACATCTAGATGAGCATCTGGTGGACATAAGCACAAAGGTGCTTCAAATATACTCTTTCCGTCAATTGTTGTTTCTTTATATATAAAGGCAAACACATCTAACAGCGTTCTTTTGATTCCTCAGGCAATTACAAAGCCAAAGCAAGTGAAGAAGTTCAAAGGGGAGGGTATGCCATTGCATATGAGCACGAAGAAAGGAGATCTTTACGTCACTTTTGAGGTTTTATTCCCCACATCACTAACGGAGGAACAAAAAAAACAGATACAAGCAATTCTTGGTTAGAATACGTGTAAGATACGTTTTTTCACCCATTATGACCTTCAATGTACCATGATTTGGTCGTAGTAGTTCATAAGCATTCTTATGGCATTCCTGCCCTTCCTCCTTTTTTGTTAGTTCACGTAAAATAGATTCCCCTTCTTTTCTTTCTCTTCTTTCATGATGATGGTCATTCTGTAACCCTTGCCTTCCTCTGGATACTAATGTCTAATCATTGTGGTACTTTCTTTTTGTCAAGATACGAGGAAAATATAACATTAGCTTAAAAGCAGCATACATTCGCCATGCGTGGTTAATACATTCCATTGAGATTTGATAAAGTTTTGAAAACGTGATTTGGTCAAGAACTCCACGTGTATATTTTTTTTTCTTTTTCTTATAAACTCTAGTTATAAAACTCCAATTGAATATTAAAAAGGAAAAGTAATACACTAGACTGTAGGGTGTGGGTATATTTTATAATTCAATTTGGTGAGGTTATAGAAGGCTACCAAATCCTTAGCCTACTAATGTTGTCACATGTAGTGTTCAGAGTCATTAACCTCTGCCTATGGATCCGGAATTCAGAGGGATCATGACTTGTCTTCATACTTAAAATCTATATTCTACATTGTCTCTAGCTATGCTTAAAGATCTGCCTCAAGTGTATGGCATCATACAAGTAGGGAGAGAGTCCTTGAAAAATTTTTCATAGTTTTGGTGCAACACAACATATGAATTTCTGTGGTGGTTTTGCTCCCTGCACGCTTGCTACTCTTGGAAGCATATAGTTTGATTAGCTTGGCCTAGGGTGAAAACATGTACATACTATATTTTTCATTGGGACAGATAGACGATTCTTTTATTCATCACTCCTTAAATAGTTCTTATATATAAAATATTTCTCAAATATTCAAATATAAACCAAGCCAACTGCTGAAACATTCAATCGACTATGTGTACAGTCAATGGCTGTTGACCGCGGTCTTAAGTCAATTCCTCAGTTATCTTATTTAACTTAATATCTATTATTTTCTATATATAATATTTATAATTATATATTTATTACATCTGATATTATTCAATTATTCTAACAGTAATTAAAGAATGCAAACTATGATAAGTTTTTTTTTTTTTGGGTTTCTATGATTAGCTAGTTTTAGATTGTTTATTTTTTTTTCTCCTAATATTTTTGTAGTGGATAATAGTAATTGTGGGTTTGGGCTACTTGATTTGGGTGCATAGTTTTTCGGAGACAAAGCGTGTAACTCATCAGTGGATACTAGAGAGCCCAAGTGAAATGAACTTCTATCGAAAACGAAGTATTCATCCCGAAACAATCTGACAGAAAAAAAAAAACAATGGAAGTACTAACCAAATCTGGGTTGATCGAGTAGTCAGCTCACTCGTTCGCTTAAACAAAGTGTTGGGGTTCAAATCATGCCTTGTGTATGTAGCAACCATTGGCCAGCAACAATTCTTTAAATAGAATTCAGATCCGTAACAGATTAGTCATTAACCTGTCGGGTTGGAGATACCATCAGAAACCACAAAAAAAAAGGAAGTAGTATTAGTGTGTTACTATTATGCCACTCCAGCCAGTTTTTTTGCACTGTAAACTGTAAAGCCCAATGACAGAAAAAAAAAACTGTAAATCCCCTTCATTGTATATATTTCTATTAAGTGATTACAAAAAATGATTAACAGCATAGTTATACTTTGGTAGAAAGAAAGGAAACGCAAAAATTAATTTATTTACTTTCAATGAGAAAGGGTATAAAGTAACAACAGCTGTTTGCCTCTTTTCCTTTCACTCGATTATTGAAGGGTACAAAAGGCCATTTCTTGTTACATTTCATCGTTAGGGAGATTATTGTACGACCACTTTTTCGTTGATCCCTATTAATGCATGCTTAAGTGGAAACAACCTGCAGCCACCAATCGGCAATAGTACAAAGGCTACTCTTCTTAAGCCTTACAACATTTTTTAAACTTCACATCCATATAAATTTCAGAAATTCCTTGCATACTTTTTTTCTTTTGGTCGTAAAATTCCTTACATACTTTTCCTTGCCATAATTGCCACTAACTAATTACTCGGTACCCTCTCTCAATGATGATGTCTCTTGCCCATACTCTTTCTCCGTGGACTTTGAGGTTCATCCACAAAACTATGACTCACTCAATCAAGTACATCCCATTTACGTGACTTTATTATACTCGTATCGTTACTAACTCTATAACATAAACATAGTAGTCTACGATAATCATTTCTTTTCAAGTACAATGTGCTACCAATGTTTTCACCTAGCTAGCTCTAGCGTATACCTAACCTTCTTCTCTTCATCACTTTCCTCATGCCTTAATTAGCTACCTAGATGTAAAAATAAATTCACGGCGGGGTTAACCTCTTTTAATTTATAGACTACTATATATTGATATGTGAAACCAAACTTTATCAACAATTAATTTAAAAGAGCTTAAAATGATCGATACTCTATATGAATATCACATGACAAAAGTTAATTCACATGCTTAAAGATATGAAATTAAATTTTTTTATCAAGAAGAATTAATTGGAGCTTTGCTTTCAAAAGTCGTTACGCATAACCTTCATTGTATATTATTCTCGTATAAATTAAAGTACGAAGAAGCTTGATAGAGTATATTAACATATATATATATAGTGACACAAAAACCATACTCCATGAGTTGTAAAGGAAGATTTGCTCTCTGCAGACTCAGATCTCTATACAACCCGTCCTCTCTTTTTGGCTCATGTTGAATAATTCGACTCCCTATGTTCCTAACTACTCATCATATTAATAATAACACGTTTGTTTCGTACCCTTTTTCTTTTGTAAATATGTGCTTTACATGTTATAATTAACCAATAATACAATTAACTCCCTAATCTATATAGTGGATATTTTAACGATGACACTGTATGAAGATTATATTGATTATATTGTGAACCGTTAGATAAATTAATATTTTTGATTGAATTATTTAACAATTTACAATATAATTTTTATATAAAGATATTATCACAAGTATTCACCACCATGTATATATTACCAGCACATATGAATGATTAATATGTTTAAACAAGAAGAAATGTGCGTTGATTAATATAAATATGTTATTGTGTTACCTTTGTATAAAGTGAATTTAATTTCTTATATAGGTATTGTGGAAATTTAGTATATTTTCAAACTAAAAATATATAAATTTAATTTAACACAATTTTTCATTAATTATTAAAACAGATTTTAAAAAAAAAAAAAAAGGTAATACTAGCAAAGCAAGTTGATGGATTTAGTATGATAGAAGGATGGCAAAGAGGGATACACCAAAAAACAAAGAAAAAGTCTTACAAAGATGGGCTTAAGTCTCTGACTAGAGAA
This sequence comes from Arachis hypogaea, assembly GCF_003086295.3. Taxonomy (NCBI): domain Eukaryota; kingdom Viridiplantae; phylum Streptophyta; class Magnoliopsida; order Fabales; family Fabaceae; genus Arachis; species Arachis hypogaea. The sequence goes on from NC_092051.1 coordinate 12,787,958, forward strand.
TAAAGAACTAAAGAAATAATGGAGCCCTCGTGAGATGCACCTTTTCTTTCGGCACAAGAAATTTAATTATGCTTTCAACGAATATGAAAGGTTAATGTACATATAGCAAGAAAAAAATAATAATAATATTGTGTCAGAGGAGCAGTTCAAGAACACTAATTTGCCAATGGAGCAATACAATCAATGCTTCTTTCTTTGCAATGATAGCAGTGTGTATTTTGTTTATATGAATTCTGAATATGGCAGGCATGTTTTCCCTCTTTCCCACCAATACTAATTCGTTTTTCCAAATACGGCTTATAAAATAATTACATTATTAGCACGTCTATTTCTCTTTCTTTATTTTTCACTCTCATCATAAATTTTATAATATAAATCACTAGCTGTGAAATCAACAACTCAAGTATACTATAGTCTATTAAAATTTTTCCATCAAAATTAAATAGTTCATTATTATTATTATGATGAGAGGGTTTTGTGATGAGCACTTTTAATGAGGGTACCTAACAAGGAAGGTAGGAAGATATTACATAAGATGGGCACAGTTTGAATTTGCATACTCTAATACTAGTGCCTAGTGCCTATGCCAATGCCCAAGGAAGGACATTGTCACTTAAATACAACTATTTCCTTTTCATTGCCTAGAGTTTTCAAGAATTTATTGCTATATTCATTCATATCTCAAGGAAGACATGATCGTATAACCAAAAAACAAGAAAAAGGATGTGATTAGTGCTATCCTCAAGGCATCTATCTCAATAGCATAAAATCATTGATAAATAATATATAATACTGAATTCTTTTTTAAGTTTGAGTAGTTAATATTCATGATCTTGAATTTTTTATTTGATATGTCTATGGTATTTTCAGAAGAGAGATTAGCGTCAAGATTCTAAAGTAATATACACATCAAGTATCAAGTATTATATAACTAAATCTCAATGAATAATATATAGTGGATTAAATTACTTGATCAGTCTTTATGATTTAATTAGATTTATAATTAAGTACTTATAATTTAAAAACTTTTAATTATGCTCTTATACCATTTTGAATTTTAAAAATGAGAATATATTTATATTTATGAATTTAGTCTAAATATGAGTATCTTCAATTTAAAAAAAATATGTTAATTCTAATGATTTTTATACAATAAAAATTTAATTATAAATTTAATGAAATTATAAGAATTTAATTAACCTATAAAATATGGGTAATACTAGGGAGACAAAAAATATAGCCAAAACTTGTCTTATTTTACATTTTTTAATTATCGCAACAATTAATAAATGCTAATAAAACAAGTTATGGTTGTTTTTGGCTAATTTTTTTTGTTACCAAATATTTCCATAAAATATATAGCTTGTAGTAGTATCTTATGAACTTAAGAAATATGAATAGAATTTGCACCTAAAATAATAATTTGCACCGGTCTAGTGGTAAATAGGGAAATATAATCATAGAGTAAGGTGGGAAAAGAATGGCGCTTTTCGAGGAAAAGGGACGTCAAATCTATATTATTGTTGGCACATGAAATGAAATGAAAGGGTGATGCAATCACTTGGAATGAAAGGAAGAAAAGTTGTGGCCTCTTTGGTCAAGATCATAGGGCTCTTAATTTGAATTACCAAGCTTCTAATTACTCCATATTTTTTAAAACAGAATAAAACGGGTAGCAAACAAAACAATTTGCATATGATATATACATGTGCATTGAACATTCAACCTCGGCCAATCCAACAAGTTTTGAAATCAGAGAGCATCATCATATTCCTCTCTCACCACTTCTCAGTTTTGGAAACTCTCAAATGGGTATATTTTGTTCTTTTCTCCTTTGACAGAGAGGATTTTTGACCTATTATAAGTTACTTCAATTATATATTTGCCCAAGCATATGGTTTTCAATAATTTTATGTCACGTTTTAAGTTAGCATTCGCATTCGCATTCACATTCACATTCACATTCACATTTTGGCCTTAAATCAAATCAAATCGGTAATGCAAGTCAATCAGAAAGCTCATTCATTATTCAAACCCATTCTATTCTCGTTTAACTGGCAACAGTTGTATTCTATTGGGTTTGTATTGTATTGTTACACCAAAATAAAAAGTGACAAGAAGGGAATCACTGTAGAAAACGCAATAATGAATCTTTTACAATACAGCAGGCTTTTTCGTTTGCATCAGAGGCCACGCCTCAAAGCTTGCATGTACCATTATTACTAGGCTTTGGAGGTTGTTAAAATCAAGCATAGGAAACCACTGTCAAATTTTTATTTATGGCAGAGACCACAGTCCTCGTACGGAAAATTCAGCAACACAAGAATCTTATAATTTTTTTGCGAATATAATCAACCATCTAACTCTCTGGTACGGAATACATGCACAAATTGCAAAAGCTTGTGACTTGTCAAAGTTAATCACATTTTTACTAATTGCTACTACTAATCACTTTTGATTTCTCGTACTGAGTGCATATTATTAGATTAGATTAGAGTAGAGTGTTAGCTTTGTTCTGTGTAAAAGAGAAAAACCTGACACCACTTTTATCTCTGTTCAGTGTTGTGACCACGTTCAATTAACCTCAAAGTCATGTTCCATGACAAGGACAACCATTGATTCTCGGAACTGTGCCTTTTTAGTTTTTCACCCCTCACCTCACTGTTATTTCTCTTTCACACTAAAATACACCACATGATATCACCCATCAAAAATGGATTGCAAGTTTTGCAATACCACTTCACTTCTTCACACGTAAGACTTGATTGCAATCAGAAATGTAGAAGAAGTAAATGCAGTGTCAGACAACTCATTTATTATTACTATGGATAGATAGATTCATTCATTAATTAAGCAAAGAAAATTTTGAATTCAAGCTTTCTTTGGTCACCAACACCAAACCCTTTTATTTTTCCGTTACCATTACTTACCAAAAGTGACCAACAAAGAGTGGACTACTATTTTCCCAATATACCCTTTTATTAATTTCCCATTTAGAACACGTTCAAGGGTGAACAAGTTTGAAGGCAGACCCAAAAATCAATAGTAGAGAATAGAGATAGAGAGAGTCTTGAGTACTGATATTTCTGTACATCTGATAACATTTAAAAAAAAAAAAAAGATAACTAATAATAAATAAATAAAAGATTGCAAAAAAATAAAAGGAAAAAGGGAAAGGAAAGGAAAAGGTGACAAAATTTTCCGGCAGTCTATTTTTTTCTTTTCCTTGCTTTTGTACAATAAAGTGAAACGAACCAGAGATTCCCTCTGCCGGTAACATCTCCAACAAATTTTGGTTTTTTTTTTTGTTTTCCAGTGAAAAATATCTGATTAGCAGCTCAATGCTTCATACTTCACCGGAATTGGCCTATTGAATCCGACCTGCGAAAGCAAGGTCCCAACTGCCGCCAGGTCGCGGCAGAAAACACCTTGAAAAACTGCAGGATTCACAGTAGATGATGATATTGTAGACTTGTTATTGTTACTCTCCATTGAATCATTGCTGCTGATATTATCAGTGACCAAATTATCTACCTCAATACTATTATTGTTCAATTCAGGAGCAGGGTCCTTGGGTTTCTGTTGCACCATAACTTGCGTGTGTGCGTGCGCGTGTGCCTGTGCAGCTGCATGCAATGCAGCTTGCTTCTTCCTCTGCTTCTCAGCAGCCTCTTCATCTAAGACGGCACTCATCAAATTTGTGTAACCTTTCTGAACCAACCTATACAGCAACAAAGCTGACATCCTGGCCTTCTCCTTGATGGAATCAAGGTCTCGGTCGTCGGCCAGCTCGCACCTTTCGATGAATCCGGTAGCCTTGTCGGGTTTATGCTTTAGAGTGAGCAACACATGAGCCCTCTCCAACTCAGATCTTGAACAACCGCGCCTCACACCAATCAGAGCATAGTAATCTACATTATTCCCAGTCTCCCCTGAAGCCAGCCTCTGCTTCAGCTCTTGAATCTTCACGGCAAGGGCGCAGAGCTTCCCTGGAATTTCCCTGTACCTCACATTGCGCCGCTTCCACGCAGGGCCAGGAAGCTTCCGGTCCCTGAGAATTGAATTGTACAAAAGTTTAAGGTGTTCGAGGTCGTGGAGAGAATCCGGGAGGCAGCGAATTGCTTCGAAGAGGGAAGCTCTGGTGTCAAGGGCTGGAATGCAGGTAGGATCAAGGGCAAGGGTGCGATTGCAGTCCGCTATGGACTCCGCAATGCGGCCGGCAGCGCGGTAGGCGGAGGCTCTATGCATGTAGCATTCTGCCAGGAAGGCCTGAGGTGCAGCCCTGCGACCATCTAGAATCTTGGAGAAATGCCGAATGGCCTCCGAGTGGAGACCCGCATCAAGAGCTGCAAGGGCCGCCGCACGCCGCCGCAGGAGGAATTTGATGTGGCTGAGGAGCTGGGAAATGTGCTCGGCGTCGGTGAGCGGGGTGCGGGGTGGCGTGGCAGGTGGAGGAGGCGGGTTTGTGGTGTTTGAGTCGGCGGAGAAGGGAATGCTGGATAGGGAGAAGCTGTCATCAGACCAGCAGACGCTCTCTCGTCGGAATGCGTCGGTGGCGAGGCGTTTTCCGGTCTGGAGGAGGGCCATTGCGTCCTCCATTAGGCCTAAGTGGCAGCACGCTTGACCCAAAACCAAGTACCTATTCATTTCAATTTTGAAGAAGAAACAATGAGTAACAAACATAAAGTTGTTCTTCAAAAAACGGATGGTACTGGAATAAGTAAAAGTACTTTTCTTTTGCATTCAATTTGATTGGTTTTTTAAGAATAAAAGCTGTAAACCAGTTCTAACTACTTTACTTTATTTATTTACTTTGAGTACTTACTACGCCACACACTTTACTTCATCTCAAATACAAAAACAATGAAACAGAAGCGCCGCGTAGCTGTGAAATTACCTCCATTGCCCTTCCTTGTCGCAGGTTTTACAGAGTCCAGCCATGACCTTCTTCTTCAGATCGGAAACGGAGAAGCACTTGAAGGTTTGGTCCCTCACGGCTTCCTCAGGGGACAGAAGCTTCACTCCTTCCCTGGAAGACCCATCAGAGGAAGAAGAGGAAACAGAACTTGAATCAGCATCACTGGCGATCTTCAAGCTGGGAATGTAGTCCTGAAGCATATCGGCGACATCCTTGTACCGCCGCAGGTACAGCAAGCACCGTGCTCTCAGGTGGAGTGCATGGTCCAGCCTCGGTGATATCGCCAGAGCAGCGTCTAGAAGGTTCAGCGCCGAGGCGATCTCGCTCTGTTCTTGCGTCGCAATGAGACTCCTTGCGTCCTTTATGTACTTGTCAACAATCTGCATAAAAAAACACATTAATGCCCCATTTCAACCGCTTCTAACAAGATTCAAACTTTGCCTCTCTTTTGATCCGATGAGTATACATTAAAAGAACATGATTGCCTCACCTTCCGGTTGGTGAGCCACCAGTGCTTCTTTTCTGTAGCGGTAAGAGAGGGAGAAGTGACTGCCATTGTTGACGATTATGGATGTTGCTGTTGCTGTAGCTACAGATTCAATATTGGACCATCAAATGATCAAAACCCCCTCTCCCGAATTAAAACAGGCACATAATTCCTGTGCTCTCTGATAATAAAGGGAGAGGAATATATAGGAAGGAGAAGAATGAGGAAGAGAGAAAAGAGGGGTTTGAGTTTATATTTGAGACGGGGAAGGGAATGGGCAAGAAGAAAGAGGATTTTAAAATCAGTATTTTTTAGTGTGTGGATTTTCATGTACATGTAAATATAAATAAAAAATAATAAATATAAGGTAAAGTTAATGATGGACATGAACTTACATTAAAAAGAGAAAAGAAATTAATGAAACTAAAATAAATAAATAAATATAAAAGGAAATTTGACAGCTTTGACTCTTATGCTAAAGCTTTCAATCCTTGAAATTCATAGCTGGCAATACACTATAAATTCTCTCTCACTCACACACCTATATGTGGCCTTGTAGCTCTATGACCCTAACGAGCTAATATTCATATTTAATTATTTCTCCTACTTTTCTTAAAGAAATATAATTTTATTTTCATTTTTCATAATCTGGCTGCTCAGCGCCTCAGCCAGTCAAGTGCACCATTCTCACTGGGTATAGCCGGTGCCCCATCACGGGTCCTTGGTCCCAACCACCGGGAAACGATAACTCCAATTTTCCCCAAAAGTAAGCAAAGCTTATAAGATCATCAGCTGACCAATTTGCCCTTCACACGTTGACCAACAATTGTTTGACTAATTTACTCCTTAGCACTTTAGTTTTTCATTTTGGTTTGTTATTCACTTATTTTCCTTTGCATTCAATGGCTCATCATTGACTTTAATTTACTTACTATCATGGGTAAGATATGATTTATTATTATTAGGTGATTAAAATCTTATTTTATATTTAAATTACTATTAGTGAATTCCTTTTACTAATAAGCTTATGCTAAAATATATATGCAAACAAACCATTATAAAATAAATTGATATTACAAATTAGCAATCATCAATCATGAATAAAACATAAAAGAAATAATAATTTAACATGTGACTTTTTATTTAGTGTAATTGATGATGAAATAAATTTTAGTGATTTTCTCCCCCACACTTAATATTACAATCTAACCGTAAAGATAGAATAAAACAAGCTTTAAGTTATTATCATAAAACTTATCATTATTATTCTTTGTTATTGAATGATTATTCTGAATTTAGCATAGAACTTTTTAAGTTGCAATAATCACATAATTTGGCCAAACTACCATAGTTTGATAAATAACGATAATAGTAGTAATAATTATTATGAATACACGAGAGGAGATCATGAGCTGGTGAATCGAATCCAAGTCATCACGATTGTCAATCCTATCCTTTTTATTTTATTCTTTTCTCAATTTATTACTTTTGCAACTCATCTTTACAATAAATTAGGCAGATCATAATTTTCAACAAAAATGCATGTTGTTTGGTTGGTTTGTCATAATAAATTAAAATAAAATAAATGTGTAGGTTGGGGCTTTCACGAAGAAGAAGAAGAAATGAGGGCAAAATAGTAAAAAGAAAAGAAGGGGGTAGGAGCATATTTATGGGAAGTGAGAAAGCGACTCTTCTCCCCCAAGCCACAGGAATCATGCTTTTTTTCTTTTGCTTTTTAATTTCACCCACATTGATTAATGAATGCACATGAACTTTGGATTAGATAGCCAGATGGGGTTGTCTTAAAGGCTCTCTAACTTCCCTTTCCATTGCCCCCACACTCCCATTATAAATATGGCACTATGTTCTTACTCTATATTTTATTTCATGCTCACAGATTTCAACAATAATATTTACTAGGTTTTCAAATTTGTATTGTCATTAATATATGCGTACAAGACAATACCTAGTGTATTCTTTTTGTTACATTCATTTTTTGTTACAAGCTCAAAGGTTTTTAAAAAATAATAGCATGTATGTGTTTTATGAGTAGTTCATACAACCGATTAAATTTTAAATATCTACTCGTATAAAAATTAGTTAATATAAAAATACGTGTTATATTATATAATAATGTTTACTTATTATTTTTAATTTACCCCAATTTTATTTTTTTAATATTATAAATAGAAGATAATGAATTATATAAATTAAAAAATTCTTTAAATAACTTTAGAAAATGAAAAAGTTAATTAATAGTAGTATATATTGAAAATAAAAATAATGTCTCTAAATAGCGAGTCCCCTGCCCCACCCCTCCACCACTTCATGGCCACGTCATCGTGCAGAGGCCAGGCTGTCTCCACGTGGCCATCCCTGAATTGTGGGGCCCACAAAAGAAGGGATCCACACAGCCTTTTTTCTTCATCCAATTTGATGAAGATAAACCTGAGTTTTTGGAGGCTGCCTTTGTTTTTATTCATCTGTTCCATTCTTCTCTTCTGCTGGACCAGTACTATTATTGTGTCATATTGAGGATTGTGTATTATTATTCTATGCCAAGATCATGAGTGTATTCAATGATTTCAGCCTTAGCCTTAGCTTGCATAAACCTAGGAACACACTTTCACACTCATAATTTTGCTTTTTAATTATTTTCTCCTCCATAATGTACAAAGTTTTCTTCAAATAATTGCTCTATATGTATATATAATATGGTTTTCTTTTATGCTCTGCTGGAACTTCTTTATTCATGTTCAAGCACATGACTTTGATTATTGGTGAGCCAAAACCCCCAAACTCGCTTATCAAACCCTTTAGTTTATTATATATTCTTAGCCAAATAAATAAACAATAATTATTTTCTGAACGATGCTCAAACTGTCACACAAATAATTGATTGGTTTGCCAAAAGTTATAGGCTACGAAAATATTTTTTTTATATTTTCTATAAAATCATAACATTTGTTTTTTTTTCTCGCTAAAATATCGGGTTCTGAAGCACTTCCTTATCTTCAATTTAAAACTGGCTAACCAACTTGAGTTGGTCGAGTGGTCAGCTCACTCGTCCACTTAAGCAGGTATTATTGGGAGTTCGAATTCCGCTTTATGCATGTAGCAACTCATTGATAGATTAATCCTTAGCCTGTTAGGTTAGAGGATACCGTATGCAAGGCATAAAGTTTTGTTTATGTTTATATATCTACAGATTGAGTATGTATATTCTGATTAATGTTACGAGCAAAGCTAAACCCACGCATTTTTTTTTTAAAATGATTAAATAAAGCAGAAAGATTTAAGTGCACATCTATTTTAGGTAATGGAATAATGTTTATTCTTTGTTCTGTATCGCTAATTTCTTGTGTTGTTATTAATTCCTTTTATTTTTGCTATTCGTATTATACTAAGTTTTATCTTGTACTTTTATATACACATATCAAATAATATATGGATTCAACTAACATGTGCTCTTAAGGTAAAAAACACATGATAAATTTATTATTATTCAAAAATTTTAAATTTTTTTATTTAACATATATAAAATAAATATATTAAAAATTTAAATTTTTTGTATTTTTAATAAAAACTTTCTCAATTTATAGATAAATACATAACATGTAGCTTTATAGTTTTTATTTATTAGGTAGAGAATATACCTCAAATATATAATGGAAGTTTATAAAGAAGAAAAGAAAAATTAAACAACTTGTGAACTTTTGTTATATTTGATACCTCGTGTATAAATGTTTGTATGTTTAACTAAACATTGAAATATACATTGTAATTACATACAATGAGGCGATCCTTCTTTAATTTTTGTATATATACCTCTTGATGAAAACCATTCATGTGTTGACTCGGAAAGATCGAATTAATGCTAAATTTAATGAACTTATTAAGTAAACTGTTTGTCAATCACTTAAATGTATGAATTACTACCCCTTCCCTTTTTAGTTATTTCTCAATTTAATAAAGTACTACATTGAAAAATCAATTTGTAGACAACCTAAGTTTTAATTTTATTTATACATTTAGCAGCTAACATGTATGTTTTCTAAGTATACTTACTAAAATTAAGTAAGAATTCACATAGCGTTGTTTTTTTTTATAAAATTAATAGTTAAAAACCGTTAAATAATAATTTAATTAAATATTAATTATCAATTTCCTATAAAATTTACTATATATTAAATGTGAGTTTTTATCTTAAAATTATTACTAATAAAAAGTGTTAAATTTAATTTTAATAAATATATTAAATGCTTAAATTTTATATATTTTTTCGTAAAAAATTTCTTATTAATAACTTTAAAACATGTATTAATTAAAGTTTTTCTTTATTTAGCCAAAATAAAGTATTCAGAAAATCTGAAATAGATAGTGCCTGCAGCAGCCTGACCAATAAATGTTAGTTCCACACTACGTACACTTTAATACAGCCTATACTCACTCTAAGCATTATTAACTTGAGCCTTATTAGATAGATAAAAAAAAAATTATTTTATTTAATATTTGTTATTCTAGCAATAATTAATAAATTTATTTAAATTAATAAATACTAAATAAAATAAATTTTGATCTTTTAGCTATTTTTTGGTACTAAATATATCTGGATTTTTATTAACCAATTAACTTATTTTTAATATCATGTTTGAAACACAATAATACATGTGGTATTAAGGGAAAGTTTAGGGCCAGCAACTTTGTTAAATTCTAACCAGCATGTAATCAGCAAAGAAAAATAAGTCATTGAATAAAATCTCACACTATTAAAACCATCATTAATAGCTAGTTGATGGTTACAAATTACAAAAGTTGTTGCCCTAACATTCCTAAAAAAAAAAATAGTAATGTTGGAATGAGTCACTCTATAAACTAATTAAGCATAGGCATGATGAATATTAAATCCAATGTGGCTTTAATTAATTTAACAAGGTAGATGAGCTTGTATGAAAGGATGCGAATGAAAGAGCCTTGCCTTTGAATTTAAAACTTTATTCCAACCAACCACATGTCACTACTGTGCCTGCTGTAATACGATATATATCTTCTTCGTTGCGCTTCGCAAGCAAAGACAAATTCTTGTCCACTCAATAATTTTAATTATATGACTTAATACTCATTACTTTCAATTATCATTTCAAAGATATTTCACAACTTGTCATTCACCTACAATAATCCATGATTCCTTATTCAATCATAACAACATTATAAGCACGTTTTAGTGGCACTAAATTAGGGTTTTCCGTACATACATATACAACCTTGAATGCATCAGAGAATTAACGAGATTCATACATGCAGAGAAAACTAATTAATTGAACATCTAATCTAATCTAATCTCCCTCGAAAAAGAAAAGGAATTTAACTTTTTTTTCAAAAGATGATCAAGACAAGATGCCATTGAATAATTGTGTCTTTTATATCTGGGAGGAAATTGTGTTGAATAAGGTCGAAATTGTTGTTATTATTATTATGATGTAAATAGAAGGATGGAAATTAAAGGAAGGAAAGGTGAGATAGTATTGCATTAGTAATGTTTGGATGATGAAGATAGGGCATGCATGTGAGGGTGTGGGGATGTGTCTACAAATTATGGTTTGTTTCTGCTACGCTGGAACAGCTAAAAGCTTCATCAACCTAAGCTCCGAGGGACCCCAACCTTTATTATTATTATTTTATTTCATTTCATTCTGATGGCTTTCATCTTCCCTCATCCCATCACAGCCCATGTACATGTATCTATCCTTTTCCTCGTATATATAACCAAAGCAGCTTAGATTCCTTTAAGGTGAAAACTCATGTGTAATCGACTTTATGTAAAGTTGATATATGAGAACAGTTAGATGATTTGACTAAATTTTCATCTAACTGCTCTCAGATATCAACTTCACGTGAAATCAACTTCACCTGAGTTTTCACCTTCCTTTAAGTATCAGAAATTCGAATTTCCTTATAATCTATGGATTAATAACAAATCTTTAAATAAAGCTCTAATTCGCTTCATTAATTAAGATATAAGTATAGGATTGTGAAGCCTATAGATGGGTCGTTTTTATGAAAATCCGTTATGAGGGAAATGCGCGGGAAAGACAATGACATGATAAGTGGGGTATTTGTAAATTCATGGTTAGGAGTTTTGATATAAACATATAAATGAAGTGTATGCTTGTATGTTTGTCTGTTTGTATGAAAAATGAGGACCAGGGAATTGAATTATTATTATTAAACATAAACAGGCTAGCATGCAAACATGTCAAGCACTCATTTAAGTTTCCGTTCTGAATACAACACATGCTGTGTTCCAGTTTTCTTTGTATTATTAAAACCATCCATTTACGAAACTTGCATTTATAAATATACATCGCTATCCTTGCAAATAATAAACCCCTTCTCAGCTTCTTCAACAATAATTATGATTAAGGTACACCTTCAAATTGAATAATGGTGCTGCTGCCACAATTTTTATTTTCAAAAGGAATAAAAATAGTTAATAATTACCTAACAAAAATTTCACACACCTTTCAAATTTTAAAAATGGTATGTATATCCAGAAATTAAAACACAATTAAAATTTATATTCACTCATTTTTATTCTTTTCTTCCTAAATTAAAACACTTTATATGCCTGGCCTTATTTGGTTGCCATTTTTCTCCTATTATTGCCAATTATTACCTTGTCCACCATTCCACATGTAAGGTTGGTTACGTTGACGCCCTTAATTTGGATGCAAATGTCTGAAATGTTTTGAAATTATTGGAAATTCAATATTTACAGATATAATTACGGGTTCAACGAATATCAACCGTTCGTATTTTGTGTTTAATTCTCTCTTTATATTCTCTTAACATGTCTAGTAATAAATATATTGTTGTGAGTGTTTATGCAAGCAGTTGTATTAGAAATATTGACAAAAGAATTGTGTTTAAATCTTCTAACTCCATGTTATTTCGAACTCTTTAGATTGATACTCTTAAAACTCTGATGATATGAATGAAGATGTGGGGCTTGTTTATGGTTGGAGGAAGGTTAAGAGGATTGGGTAGAAGTTCTTCATAGTCTTGGCAAATCGAGATTTTAAATTCAAGTTTTTTTTAGATTGTAGGTGATGAACATGTACTATAATAAAAATGCTCAGTATCGTCGAATTTATTGTTGGAATTAGTGTTGATATGTATCGGCAGATTTAGCGTCGGATTTTTTGACAGAAAGCAGAAGAAATTTGTCGCCATAAAAAATTGCCGTCGGAATAAATTTTTCGTCGCTAAATCCGACGGTAATTGTTAGCGCGAAGACAAAAGTCACGCGCGCCAATTCTACTGTCAAATTTTGCGATGGAATAATCCGACGGTATCTTCATTTAATAAAACACATTGCTTTGGTAATTTACCATCGGATTAATCCATCGTAAAATTGGGGTTAAATTCAAACATGAAGTCCGTCCCCCTCATTTGTATGACGCCGTTCTCTCTCTTCTCCCTCTTTCTCTCTCTTCTCATCTGCTTTCACCGCTGCTGTGCAGCGCTCACTGTGGCCACCGCCAGAGCTTGTCGTCGACATCGCCACTACGCCTGGAGCACCAGTTGTCACTGCTGTTGCACGTACTCATCGAATATGCTGTTGTTGTCTCCGTTGTTCTATTGCCGGGGTAAGTGTTCAACTCGCCGTCACCACTGCCTCTGTCACCACAAAATATATATGAGACTGCAGCCATTATCATCAGATTGGTTTGTTAGTATGATTATTATATTTTTTCATATTATTTTGTGAGTTTAATATTTTGCTAGGGTTGTTGTTAATTAAGTAGTTAAATTTGTTTAATGAAGTATGTTATTAGTAGTTGTTGTGTTAATTTAATATAAGTAAAAAATTAAATTTGGCATGCCTCTGGTTAGTTTAGTTGAATTAAAGATTAGGTTTTAATTAATTGGAATAATGAGTTTTACCTATTTTTTTTTTAAATTAGTTTTCGAATTAGTTTCAACTTGTGAATTTAATAAGTATTCCTTTTTATTAGTGCGGTGCTATTTTCTCTGAGCTTAATTGGAGTTTTCTTCTTTTGTTGTCTGTATAGTAATATTTTAAGTTGGTTTTCTATCTCTGAATATAATAAATTGTTTAAATTTTATGTTGGACTTACTTTTTCTAGGATAGAGTTTTAGGACGGAAGTGAGAGAAGGTCGCATAGTGCGCCTTCTCAAAACCCTTCTTTACTGATAAATTGTAGAGTTATAAGGGATTGCACACTAGAATGATTAGGATTTGATGTTTTATTGAATGCCTGTATGTTATTAACTTATGCATATAGTTGTTTCCTATATGAAAATTGTTATATTCATTTGATGGATGTCATTGAATTAAGGAGAAGTTCTGCCGAATTATCGTTTAAATTGTTTAAAACGTGTTTGGTTTGTCAGAAAATGATAATTGTATTCGGCGGAAGATTCTAATTATAGGGGACACTCTGTCGAATTTTCTAAAAAAATTAATAATTTTTGTTGTTCATTGAATTTTAGGGTGTGTGTTTCAATATGATTCAAAGTCATCGTCTATGGACATATGAGAGGGGTAACGATGGTCGGAGGATTTAAAACCCGAATTCTTTGAGGGGATTGACATGTTTGTCGCGCATGTCTTCAGCATGAAACCGTTTATGTCTGAAGGGATGTCTAGGTATCTGTGTCAAAAGTGTCAGCTGACTAAGTGGTTAGGACATGCGGACATAACGCTTCACCTCTACCATAATGGGTTCAATGACGTGTATTGGATGGAATACGAAGAAGTGGATGAGCAGACAATTAACCAGTCTGCCTCGAATTTGAATAGGTCTGGTTGTCAATCAACGAGGGTCCGAATGGTGAGAGACCTAAACATGGATAAAATGACTTAGGAGGCTAACCAAAAAAAGATACAACGAGATAGTGTGCGATGCAACAGATGTTATGAAATTGGAAGAGGCTGAAGAAGAGCATAACCCGAAAGCGAATAGATTTTATCATTTGTTAGAATCTGCTGCGAAACCTTTGTACAAGGAGAGCATTCATTCGAAGTTGTCTGTCTCTGTTAGAATGATGAATATTAAGTCAAAGTCAAATCATACCCAATAGTCTTTTGATAAGTGGGCCACGAACTGGTACCTGTAAGGTCAACTGGTATTCCCTGAAACCACTACGAAGCAAAGAAGCTAGTTTCGAAATTGGGTCTAAATGCAATGAAAATTGATTATTATTTGAATGATTATATGATGTATTACAAGAGAATGCAAACCTTAATAAATGCAGATTTTGTAGATCACCGAGGTTCCAAGTCGAGAGAGAACAAATTGGTAAATGTCGGTTAAAGAGAATTCCAATGAAACAGATGCATTACTTGCCCTTAATGCCTAAGTTGAAACAATTGTATGCATCGATGAGTTTAGCCCCTCACATGGCCTGGCATAGTAGTAACAAGAGAGATGGTGGAATCATGACGCATCCGTCATACGGACAAGCTTGGAAGCATTTTGTTTGGGTCCATCCTACTTTTGCGAGTGAGCCCAGGAATGTTAGGGTAGATTGATGCTCTGACGAGTTTGTAACAAATGCCAATTTCGGTAACGTGTACTCTTGTTGGTCCGTAGTGATGACACCTTATAACCTGGGTCCCGAAATGTGCATGAAGCACCCATACATGTTCTTAACTTGCATCATACTAGTCCCAACAATCCAAAGGCCAAAATAAATGTCTTTTTATAGCCCTTAGTGGATGAGTTACAGGAGTTGTGGATCCATGGAGTACAAATGCATGATATTTCGATGAAGACAAACTTCCAGCTGCGAGCGACATTGATGTGGACCATTGAAGACTTTCCTGTATATGGCATATTGTGAGGTTCATCCACTCAGGACAGAATGGCATGTCCCAATTGCATGGAGGATACAAAGGCATTTTGGTTGACGAATGGTGATAAAAATTCATAGTTTGATTGCCATCGAAGATTCTTTGACATGGATCATCCTTTTCGACGCAACAAGGACTCATTTAAAAAGAATACAACTGAACAAGAAGAGGCACCCGTGAGGTTAGGTGGTAGGCAAGTTTGGCATGGTGTTAGTAGAATCCCAAGGATCATCGATAACGGAGCAGGTTTGAGACCTTCGGGATACGACAGGAAGCATAATTAGACTAAACATAGTATATTTTGGGAGTTGCCTTATTGGAAAGATAACTTGGTTCGACATTGTATTGATGTGATACACATTGAAAAAAATATGTTTAATAACATCATGCACACAGTAATGGACGATTAGCGAACAAAGGACAACGATAAAGCTATGTTAGACTTGATGGACATTTGCAGGCGGTCAGATCTGAACCTAAAGAGACTTGATAACGGGAGGTGAACTAAACCAAAAGCGGTGTTTGCTCTAACAAAGGAGTAGAGACAAAATATTTGTAAGTATATTAGAGGATTAAGGTTTCCTGATGGTTACACCTCTAACTTGGGCAAGTGTACAAATGTGTCACAGGGTAGACTTGCTAGGTTAAAGAGTCATGATTGTCACGTCTTCATGGAGTCCTTGCTTCTTGTCGCTTTCAGAGAAATTCCAGCCAACATCTAGAAACCCCTCACATAAATAAGTGAGTTTTTTTATGGAGTTATGTGCTACGAAACTTAACATTAACGACCTCACAGTCATGAACAAGAACATTCTCATTATACTTTGTAAGCTAGAGATGATATTTTCTCCGTCCTTTTTTGATGTTATGGAACATTTAGGAGCCCACCTATCGTACAAAGCAAAGTTATTTAGGCCGGTCCAATTTTGGTAGATGTACCCATTTGAGAGGATGATTGGTTTATTCAAGCGCACCGTAAAAAACAGAGCTCGGATTGAGGGCGGCATCTGCGAAGCATTCCTAGCTAAGAAAACTTTCGCATTTTGCTCATTATATTTTCAGTCTCATGTTGAGTCACGTAGAACTAGGGTTACAAGGAATAAAAAAGAGGGGAGAATCCTCATCAAGTGGAATAACATATCCAATCTTTTTGCCATAAGGGACTGCAATGGGTGCGGTAGTGAGTACTGGTTAGGGCAGAAGGAAATTGACGCCGCACATCAGCATGTATTGCTTAATTGTGACCAAATTTCATCTTACCTCATTTGAGTTTTTTAAGTCTGCGTAAATATTACAATTAGTAAGATACTAACTTCTTAATCTAATTAAAACTTCGTTATCCTATTCTATCATATAGGTTATTCCAAGAGCCAAATCCTGAGACCTCATTGAATAATTTTCCACGTTGGTTAAGAGAATATGTCATCGTGCAGCTAACTGACACAAAAAATTTAAAACTAGTTGCATTTAGTTAGGGCTCAATGAATAAGGCCACTAGCTACCCAAATTACAATGTTAATGGATATCGGTTTTATACCTTACAGTGGTCAATTGGAAATAAAATAGATAACACCTGAGTTTGGGTTCGTGGGATTTAGGTGGGGTTATTTTAATTGGTTTTGTGTGTTGCACAACATAACTGAATTACAATATTCTATCACACTAATACAAGGTGTGTGTGTTTAAATGTGAATGGTATGATCCAAGTTCGCGATAAGGAATATGAAAGTACAAAGACTCTGAAATCACTGAAGTTCATGTAACCAGAAAATATAGGCTCTACGATCCTTCTTATACTACCTCAAAATGCACAAAAGGTATACTATTTGCCTTATTTGGGTTCATGCAAGTCTAGTTGGGTGGTTGTGGTAAGACTAAGTCAAGAGGCCGCATCGAGTCTGATAATAGTATAGAGGGTCAGGAACCTTACCAGATTGAGGACCCAACTCCTTTGAAAATGATCGTTGATACCAATAGCCAATCACCCTTAAGGCTGCTGTTATGGATGATGATACCATTGACCTTGGACTAGATGCTGACACACTTCCACCAGAGGACGACGATCTTCAAGAAGAAGACGGGGTCAATGGCGATGAAGAAAAGGAAGACGAGCAGTTCAATGCTAATAAAGAAACTACCTCGGAAGAGGAGGATGGTGAACAAGAGAAAGAAGATGATGAATCTGATTAGGCTTAATTTAAATATAGTTCTGTGATATGTATTTCTTTAAGAAACTTTGCGTATTTGTAATATATATTTCAGTGAATGTAAACATAGTTCTGTGAATGTAACACAGTTAGCATTGTTTCAGATATTTCAGTTACCATCATTCCATATTAGTAATTTATAATTTTCGTACTTCATATCAGGTTTAAAGCACTATTTCAATTGTTAATTATCAGGGTACATTAGAGATGGATAGAAAAATAAAGATAATTTAAAAAATAAAAAATCCTACCGTCGGAATTACCGATGAAATATTTCGATAGTAATAATACAGTCAAATTAAAAAAAAAAAACTAAAAATATTTTCGTCGGCATTACCATCTGCTTAATGCACCGGTAATATGGCGGGGGAGACGGCTGATGTAGTGCTAATATTACCGTCAGAAAATTTCCCACGGTAAAGGCACGCCTTTGAATTTGATCCATTTAGAGTCTATCCTCATCGTTCTAATTGCTTAAAGAAGGTAATTAATCATATTTTTTTATAGAAGGAGGCCTTTCTTCAAGAGGTCTATTCGAGAATGCCAATTACTTACAATATAAGCTCATCTACTAGGGGCTCATCTATTATAGTAAAGACCCGCTATTTCTTTACTGGTACCGAGAGGTCTATTCCATAAAATGCCTGTGAGCAAGCACTTTCTTTCCTAGGGCTAATGCTTTGTTTCATATAAAAGCATCCTTCTTGAGTACAATTAGATCTTTATGATGGAGGGGGTTTATACGTACTAGAAAAGACTTTATGGTTATAGATAGTTTGTCTTCCGATCTCCTTCCTATTTACAGCAAAAAAAGGAACTCGTTTTACTAATAAGTAGCTTATTTCTTGGGTAATAGTACCATCTAAATGTCTTCCCTTTCGTTACTTCTTTCACGACAAGAGAAGGGCGCCCGCATCAGTCTTTGTGGCGGAAGGAAGGCCAGTTAAAGCCCTTACTTTATGAATAATGCTTTCTTTGACGAACTCTTGTCGGGCAGAAAGAGTTATCCCTTTCCCAGTTGAGTTGTCTGAAAGTTTGTTCCTAGTTCTTGTTCTTGATTTCTTCCTCGCCAATAAGCAATAGGGCAAGCATTCGATCTTGAATACTATCATACGACAGTGCTTTATTCTATTCTATTATATTATTAAAGCTAGCACTTTTTGATTATCCTGCGAGCTAAGGAACTATGGGAAGGACTAGCATTGAGATGAACTGAAAGCTATCACTCAACGGAATCAATCATATATAATAATATCAGAGCCCAACATATTCCATTGTCATGCTAGCTATATTCCATTACTAAATCCGACGATAATTATCATCGGACGAAAAAATTTTGACGGTAAATATTTACCAGCGAGGTTTATACCATTTGATTTCATCCGATGGTAAGTTAATTACCGTTGATTTTTTTTTTGTTTTTTTTTTACAGTAAATCATACGGTACTCAAAGTTTTTCTTGTAGTGATGTGCATGTGATGTTCGAGGTTCATGAGAGAATCTTAGTAAATAGGTCATGAAGCTATGTGATGAGGCTTGTGAGATTAATGACGGTGGATCTGGCTCATTTATATCTCTAACATTGGGAACACCGAGTACTATATCTTCGTTGCATTAGACTACACCAAGCGAACACCTGGAGGAGAACTCTTAGTCAAATGAGGATTATATCGCTAAGAGCCTAAGACCAAATGGTCTTTTGGTAGCTCTAAAGAGGATGGGTTTGTAGTAGATACTCTGCTGGGATGAAAATTTCGGTTATCGCCACCGCTTTCTATGCTTAACATATATATCTAGTGTGCTTAGTCACTATCACACACTGCACCATGAGAAAATGGATGAGGATTCGTTTTGCGGCATTGGTGGTGTAAGAGATTATTACAAATTGGATGGGAGCGTTGAGTTTAAGGTGGGCCATCGATTCAGGAGCAAGAAAGTTGTGCAAATGGAATGAAGAATTATAGTATTCGACAAGCTACGGAGTATAAGGTTGTGAGAAGTCTGATTATCTAAAGTATTATTGTCGATACAAGCAGAGCTCAACTAGGTGTCTTTGAAGCATATACATCTGTATGCAACTTCAGGTGATAGGCAACATCTTAGAGTACACCTCCCATGATAGGTGGAATGTATGTGTTTTGGATTGGGGCACCATCTGTTGACAAAGACGGAAGGTGTTTTTGAAGAAGAAGTCTTGAGCTGACCACATACTCAAAGCTAACCTCTCTGAAGTATAATATCAGAATATCAGGCGGTAACACATAGTGTAGCACTGATTCTCCTTGACTAAAACATCCCAAGTCTCTATAAAAATGTATGACATAAATCATGTTTTGTAACAAAACCCACTTAAACAGATACAAATATAATAAAAAATATTTTTTCTACCATTTTTTTTAACAACAACACATTTAAAACTTAAAAATAATATCACTGCTTAACTAACTATTCCATCCTAACATAGATATCTTGTAAAAAAAATTAACTAACTAAACTAAATTAGAATGAAAGATTAACTAAAATAAACTAAAATAAAATATTATATTAACTACTTACCAAAATACGTACTTCAAACAAATATTATTACCTAAACTAAGTTTTTAAAAATAATAACTAAAATAAAATTAAAAAAATTTAACTAACGCCGATATCAAATTTTTAGGATCAAGCACTTCCATAATATGGCATTTTCGTATTTAATTTATTAATTTCTGGAGAACGTACTTGCATCATTGAAAAGTGCAAAAAACTCAAGAATTTCTCCAAAACTCTCTTAATCTTAAAAGGAATTTTTAAAAAGTCAAAGTGACAAAATGAGAAGAGGTTACAACTCTTCTCCACAACACGATATATATATATATAGAAAATAAAATATTTATGAACATATCTTATCTTCACTGCAAAAAAAATACATTTAGTGCAGATTTTCTATTTTTATCTCGGTTGTACACGTGGTACATTTAATACGTCATTACTTATCTTGTTCTTTCTAAGAATAAGATACATGTGTTGCGAACTCGTTCTCTACGAGGATAAGCTAAGTAAGAAAAATAAGGGAAAATATAATATTTTCAACCCGTGTTTATATTCGAAAATTTTGTATTTATTTTATTGCAAATTTTACTCTGCCCTTTTTATAATATGTTAATTATTCTCTATGATATGTTAATCTTTAATTGGTTATTATGTTAACTATGGTTAAACTATTTTGTAATTAAATTATTTTTTAAAATGGATAATTATATAATTTATTAAAATATTAAAAACTGAATTTTGCTTCTTCTCCAAATCATGCTTCCAGAGAATGAACTCTGATTCTCGGTAATGGCTTACGGCCTGTTGCTCCTCCTCCATTCCGTCGCCGTCGTTGCGCCACCCGAGCATAACCGCCTCATTGGATGTCCTGTTCTCTCCGTCTGTCGTGCCGTCGCCGACCTCCAAAACATCGCCGCTGCTGTCGTCACAACTAACGTCGCCGTCCTCAACTATCCTTCCCTCTCACTCAGTCTCTGTTTCTGCCTTCTCTCAGCCTTTAAGGACGAGGCTGCAATTTCGTATATTGATGTACATTCTTAAGTTTGTTAGGATGAGAGTTCAAAAAAATTTTGACGATTCCCTCAGAATTCTCTTACATTTGTTTTTGGTGTAGATTTATTCTAACCATGGTTGCATAACACTATTTGTTGCTCCTATCATAATAGCTATTGTGCAATTTCGACTAAAGAAGGTTAGCTTAGTCTTGTTAATCTGGCACAACAATTTTTTATGGCTAATTTGGACTTTTGTTGATTATACTATCTTTGCGTATTTCTCTTAGTTTAAGAGAGTATCCAATTTTTGATATTTTCAACTGCCATTAAGAGTTTGGATTTTAGCTTTATCAAGACTTAGATTTGATTTATGGGTGGCTAGAGAGATAATTTTGACAAGAAAAAAGTGCATATTTTGAAGTTGAAAGTAAATGAGATGAATGTGAATGAACAAGTATTTACAAAAATTATATAAATAGCCATCTTAAAAAAATATGTAATTACAAAATAGTTCTACTTTAGTTAAGATGTTAACTCTTATTAGATTAAATTAACTCAAACTAAAACTAAACATCTAGTGTGTGTTTGGATTCACGTTGGTTAAACTGAAATTTAAATGAAAGTGATTTTGTAGAATTGATTTTGGGTAGAAGTAAGTTTGTGCCAACCTGATTTATGTTTGGCAATTTTTATTAAAATTAATTTTGATAAAATAAATATTGTTTGGATAATATTAATTAAAATCACTTCTAAATAAATAATTAATTAATTACTAAAAAATATAATATAAAATTATAATATTATTTTTTAAGTATATTTAATCTTTTTTTATATATTTTTAGTATTTTTTATATAGTATTTTTTTATAATATTCTATTTTAGTATATTATAATTTTTTATTATTATAATAAAACTTAATATTTATTTATAAAATTAAAAATAACATATAAAAATGACAATTTTTTAAGTATTTTTTTAGTAAAAATAATATTTATTTAATTAAAAATAATATATAAAATAACATATTTTAGTATTCTTTTTAAATATTTTTAATAATCTTATTTTTATTATTATTTTAGATTTTAATTTTTTACTAGTTATATTTTTATTATAATTTATTTTTTATTTAATTTATCATTTCTAATAGGAACAATAATACATATTATAAAAAATTAAAATAGTAAACAGTACATAAAAATTAGAACAATTATTTTAATACTCTTAGTATTTTTTATTTAGAAAAAATGATGGAAAAAAACCAATAATGACTAGCAACAATCCTAACGTACGTTGAGTAATACGCTTCTAGTGAACGAGCTTTTAGGATGCAAAATCACGTTAGCGTTCAGAAAAAAAAAAAAAAGTTACCAAATATGAAAGAGCACTTAAACGCACTTTCTCCTCTCCAACGTATTCCCAAACACACCCCTAATTAAAATGAGTCATGTCATAAAAAATAATTTACATGTTATTTTAGAAGGAGTTCACTTTATTTTATTTATTTAAAAACAAATCCATACAACACATGCTGTCTTCCAGTTTTCTTTGTATAATTGTATCGTTAAAAACGAATCAGTTACTAAAGTTGCATTTATAAATATACATGGCTATCCAAGCTAATAATGAAGCCCTTCTCTTCCTCAAGAATAATTATGATTAACGTACACGGTAAATTTAGTTGCTGCTGCTGCCACAATTTTTATTTTGAGAAGAATAAAAATAGTTAATACTTACCTAAAAAAAATTTCGCACATTTAAAAATTAAAAAATGATATGAATATGCAGAAGTTAAAACACAATTAAAATTTATATTGACTAATTTTTATTCTTTTCTTCCTAAATTAAAACACTATATATACCTGGCCTTATTTGGTTGCCATTCTACTCCTATTATTGCCAATTATTATGTTGTCCACCATTCCACATGTAAGGTTGGTTATGTTGATGCCCTTAATTCGGATACAAATGTCTGAAAATGTTTTGAAATTATTGGAAATTAAAGTTTGCAAAATTTGTCTGTTTTTTTCCTGAATTATATACTTAATTTTGCCCTTCATAGAAGCATATCACATCGGGCGGTTATAGATCTAGTTGACTTGTGGACCAGAAAATGCCAATAATCACTTACTACTCTCTCTGTATCCCAATAACGCTTCTTTTCCTTATAAAAAATAATACTATTTTTCCAACTATGAATTATTATTAATTAATGAATTTTATTATTGGATGTTCTTTATTTTACAAATGAAAAATAATACTATTTTTCCAACTTTGAATTCTTGTTAATTAAAAGGAGAATTGAATTTTATTATACTATCGTAGTACTGACGTGAACGTAACCAACCGTTACCGTTGAAACTGAACTTCTCTTTATTAACTTGAGTGTGTGAAGAATCTGAGTAAAATCATCGTAACAATTAGTTTAACTGTTTAAGTCTCTTGCGTTTTGGTTCAACTGTTTAATTTGTGTTATTAGTCTATCTTATCCCATTTTATTTAGTAGTTCAGCTAGATACTCCTATAACATATAGTATATTTTTATTTGAATCATCTATAATTGAATTTGTTGCAATAAACTGTATTATCACTGCCTTAACCAGAAACCCGAAAAGGCTGCATTATATATAGTAATGTGAAAAGTGGGACCATTTTATGTTATGTTATTAATATGGTTGCACCACCTAACTGCATGATATCAGAATTATATTGTACGAGTCATTATTATTTATTTATGAAATGAAGACAACTCTGATTTAGTTGTAATTCTAATAATCGCCAAACATTCCTCTTGATAATTAGTGACTATGTGAAAATAACATTAAACCGAACTTCTTAATTATTGATATTCCGCAGCCTAATTAAGTTGTTAGTTAATTTGATGCACTATTTAACGCTCTTCAACCAATTGATGAAAATATATAATGAATTTGCTAATTTGTTTCATCTAACAACTAACTAAAATGATTATGGCAAAAATAATTGTGAGAATTAATAGCAATATTGTTAGTTGATGGAATACTAAATGTATGTGGAGTCTTATTCTAAAGTGTTATGTAACTAGCAAGCCAAGCTAAATTATTATTACGAGGGATCCAATACTTGTTGGTCGAGAATATTAAATAATAAAAAAGCTTATTCCCAACTTAGGATTCTCTTAAAGGTGCCACTTTGCCAGGGTGGCCATTAAATATTGCTTATTGCTTGTACAATACAAGAAGATCCTCATTTACATATAATTAATTAATTAATAAATGGGCAATCTTAGTGGTTGATTAAACAATAAACTTTGGGGAATTAAAATTAAAATAGATGATTGATGGGAAACGCTTCCATTCTCAAAGACATGTTTGGACACAAGGAGGCAGAGTGTGACGTTAGGCCCTAAAGATTCCCCTAATCAAAACTACCCTTCGTGGATAAGGTTTTTTCTTTGCTCTCTGCACTATGCCACTATGCTCTTTTCTTTAATTTGGCGGCACAATAAGTCACTTACTTTCGTTGGGTTAATATTGTAAATTAATTTATTATTAAATCTTTTAAAAATTAATTAAAAATGTTTAATCTTTCAAAAAATACACGATCTTTGAAGAATTATTTTGATTATTAGTCTTAATTATTTTAATTATTATTATTTCCTATCTATATGAGTTAAATGGCTGGGTAAAATGTGGTTATGTATTCAAAGTATAGTCTGCTAAAGTTCAGGGAACCTCTGTGGGAAGCACGTGTCTTGTGGATGGAATTTCACGTGAACATGGTGACCCATGTGCACCCTGCATTTGCCTTTGAAACTATATAACATAACTTATTAGCTTAGCTTCAATCAAATTATATGCCCAACAAGGCCAGCTTAATCAAGTTGTATTCTGTTCTCTTCATATCTCAGCTGTGACTAATGCATCAAAATTCAAATTCAAATTCAAATTTTAGCCACATTATTGCATGCACAAATCAAAATTTATACATGTTCTCAAATGATATATTTAACGGTTATACTGATCATTTTAGTTTTGAAAATCTAGCATTACACAAACTCTAAATTTTGTGGTAAACATTATACTGAATTAGATCTGTTTGATTAAGAAAGCTAATTAATGCCAATAGTATAGTCAATCATATATTATTCTTCTGGTTTCTTGGAGAAACCGGGAAATTAAAATGGGGGAGAGGTTGAGATTTAAACAATTATATCCAAACGAGATAAACTAGTAATTATTATTAGTACTTAATTAATCAAAACAAGTTCGAAGCTAGTCAATTTGAATATTTTATGAAGACATATTCTGTTATTCCGATGCTCATGATGAAATCAATCAATTGATTAGTATGTCCAGATTCCAAACACGGCGATTGACAAGGAGAATTATTAGGCTTCAAGCATGCAACTTCTAGATAAGCTACGATTATTCTCCATAACAATATTATTTACAAATTTAATATTCTTAAGGATTATATATATGTGTAATGGAATTGAAATCTTGAATGAAAAATAGAAAATAGGGTCAACTGAATTTTATGGGATGTAGGACATTGACAATTCATATAGGCCCTCTTGCTTGATCACCCATTTACCAGTTAATTCGGCTGACCCAATTCCCATAAATTAGACTTCCACATATATTATTATTAATAATTAATAATGCATGGAAATGGAATCCCATAATAGTCGCCATCACGTGATTCAATTCAATGGAGACATATCCTTATAGCATTAAGCTGAATAGTGCATGTATGTAAGTGTTAGCTTTTAATTACGGTCATTGAACAACAAAAAGAGATTAACGAGAGGCGTATATATATGACCCCAATAATTGGAAACATGTATAGTGTGTTAAAGTAAGCGTGAAGATTAAGAGAACGATTCGATTCATATGCCACATGGCATATGCATTCATGAAACTGACATACCCCTAACCCTAATCAATAAGAACCTTCTCTTTATCTTTGGTAAAGGCTTATTATTAGCCCTCTGATGAGTAACAACAAATTTGGTATAGAAAAAAGAAGAAAAGCTCTTTCTTGTCACACTGATTTATCTATCTACCAAGCTAGCTACTTTGCTTGCTTTGCCCTCTGCCCTGTCATCTATCCCCTTATTCCTTTTGCTTACGGGAAAGAAAGAAAGAAAGAAAGAAAGGATTAAAAGGCCATGCATCCATCCATCGCAACAACAACTAACACTACTACTTACATATCAATGGATCGACCCAGCTTCAAGTATAGATTTTTGGAAAAGAGAAACTTGAATTCAAAGTCAAGCATCACTTTAATTTATTCTACTAGTTGTTGTAGTAGTAAATCCAATTAAGTAAACATTCTGTGCCGGCCGATCCAGGACATTAATGCATGCACTTACACCTAGCTATATAGTTAACAAAATTAAAAGAATTCAACTCGTATATATCCACTTAGCTACTGGTACTATATATATTATTACACCAAGTCAAAAGGCAATTCAAACGTGCAGGCCCATTTATTTCTTGGTACTGGTAACTGGTAGGTTGTTATAGTCATCGTTGCATGCAAGTCATTGAATTTTGCTACTCACTGTTTATATTTACTTAAGTATGCATTATTGCATCTATTGGTATTCGCGCGTGGTAACAACATTCTCAACCCAAAAAATAATGCTCTGCTTTATTCTGTTGCCGGAAATAAATATTGATTGTACAGTTGTAACTTATTCCATTTATTGTTCTCTCATCTACAATCACTTTCACGAATCTATAACTAATCCAACTTCATTCAAGTTTGGTTGCAAAAAGGAAAATAATGGTAATAATATGCAGGGAACAGAAGCAAGGTCCATGTAACTTGTTCTTGCAGCAACAATATGATTCGTATCAAGAACATGGATATCTTATTGCCAAATACCAATGTGTTTAATCAAACTTACAATTACAATGATAATCCCCAGATCCTAAAGGAGAAGAGAGTTCTAGAA
Source organism: Arachis hypogaea (assembly GCF_003086295.3). Classification (NCBI taxonomy): domain Eukaryota; kingdom Viridiplantae; phylum Streptophyta; class Magnoliopsida; order Fabales; family Fabaceae; genus Arachis; species Arachis hypogaea. The sequence goes on from NC_092051.1 coordinate 12,814,924, forward strand.
TACAATTCTTTAAGGATGAATCTATGAACAGTTTGCCTTTGCACTATGAATAATAGACAATGATTTAAGACTTAATAATCCCAAGTGCTTGTGCTTGAAGTGAAATTGAGTGCTTAACATCATCACCAATATGAAGACTATGTTCCCCCATTGGGATTCTCCTAATCCCGGACTTGTCCACTACACTAAGCAGCTTGCACACGTGGATCTTGATTTGGACTCGCTCTTGGGCCTGTGCAGGGACATGGACTTTCTCAAAGCCCACAAGTTGCTTCTGTGGAGCCCAATTACCACCCCCGGCAGGGGGAGCTGAGAACACTAACACTGTGTGAGTGCCATCTCTTGAGCCCATATTTTTAACGTCCACATGAATAGTGATGGAGAGCTTCCCACACCGTGCATGAGTCACTCTAATTGCCTTGTTCCCCAAGTTTGTGTTGTTTGTACGGCGATGTCCATCCACCGGAACTGACACCAAATTGGGTGCACTAGCTACTCTATGAACAAAATGGGTGTATGTAAGCCCATGTCCAAATGGGTACACCACTGGGCCCTTGTAGAATCTGTATGTCCTTCCTGGGTATGATGGGCTTGATCTCATTGCCATATTTGTCATTGGCAAGTTTCTAAGGTACTCTTGTGGGTACCATGTCATAGGCAGCTTACCTCCTGGGTTAGAACTTCCAAACAAGATATCCGCAATGGCGGCGCCACCGGCTTGACCCGGATACCCGGCCCATAAGATGGCAGAAACTCGAGGATCGTTCTTCGCAAAAGTGATGTCCACAGGCCCTCCGGACATTAACACCAAAATTGTTGGGCCTCCTGAGGCTGCTGCTACTTTTGAAATGAGATCTTGTTGGTGGCCCGGTAAAAGCAAGCCAGCCCTGTCAACGGTTTCAGCCTCAATGGATTGGTCCAGGCCCATTATTAAAACAGTTGCATCTGCTTGACGGGCTGCTTCTATAGCCGGCCCAATTTGCTTGTCATCAATACAAGCGACTTTGTCACAACCCATATGATAATTTGCTTGTGCATATCTCATTATTCCTTGTAAGGGGCTTGTGTACCCGCAAGCAATACCCGCATAGTTGCCGATCATTGTGGCAGTGACATTAGAATTGGGCCCAATGACAGCCAAGTTTCGGTGACGCTTTGGGGAGAGAGGCAAAGATGGGCCATCATTCTTAAGGAGTACGATTCCTTGCGTGGCGGCCTCAAGGGCGAGTTGTTGATGGGCCGGGCTGCACACATCTCTTGGTCCCAGGTTCCCATATGGTTGGGTCGATGGCTCTCCGTCAAACATTCCCAACCTCATTTGGACTGAAAGAATATTTGCTAGAGCACCGTTGACATGGGCTTCAGCCAACAAGCCCTTTTTGACTGCATCCTGGGTGTGAAGCCCAAGGAAAGGACCACAATCCAAATCCAAACCAGCTTTGATGGCATCGGCAGCAGCTTCTTCAGGCGTTGTAGTATAGTGTTGGCTGCTATAGAAGACTCCCACAGAGTCACAATCAGATACAATGTAACCATCAAGACCCCATTGGGCACGAACCGTTTTCTTGAGGAGATTGGGGTCGGCGCAAGTGGGGACACCATTCACCTGATTGTAAGAACACATCACACTCGCCACTTTGCCTTCCTTCACACACATCCTGAATGGCACATCAAATGTGTCCTCTATGTCCTGCTTGCTCACCTACACAATACACATCCTACATTCGCTAATTATATTTGAGTCATGTCAATTTGTTATGCTGCATATATTATCAAGTTATCATCAATTACAAGTTGATTAATCTCTAAGCAAGGATAGGGAAAGAATATATACAATATTATCTCAAGTCCAATCATCTGACTCATACCCATCCTTATCCACTAATAAAATCAACAGAATTCAAGAATCCAAAGTCGCAAACAGCATAACGAAAAAGGAATACATAATGGACCCACAACTCCTAAGGCTTTCTAAAGTGTTAAAAGGAACATAAGTTATGATACAAATCTTGAATTATAATATCAGCATTAAGAGGATTCCCACAATTCCCATAGCAAATAAATTTCGATGTCAACTTGTTAACATTAGTATAGTATGAGGCACCACACATGCGTTACTCGTTCAATAAATCACCGATACAAACTTACAAAATCAAAACAGAAATACTATTTTTAAAATTAGTTATTATATATTTATATTTAACTTATTTTTAATATATATTTTATATTTTGGTATATTTTTTATATTAATAATTAATTTTGATGTAGCTAGTATGCTTGAATTTAGAATCACGTACCTATTCACGTGTAACATAGTAAAGATAGGGAGGTGCCGCACCATAATATAATAATCAATAAACAAAAAATAATAAATGATGCGGACCTCTGCGTTAAAGTGGAAGCGATCCACACCGTTCCAATTATCAAGATCATACGCGGTGAAGTGTTTGCAGCAAGCAGCGACCTTCAACCGGTTACCGTCTGCTCCTTGTAGGCCTCTCACATAACTAGCAGCATATCTACCGGCTAAGACAGGGTCCTCACCGGGAGTTTCTTGTCCACGGCCCCACCTAGGGTCCCTAAAGATGTTCACGTTGGGGCTCCAGTATGTTAGTCCACCTGTTCCTCCGTTATACATTGCCCTTGCTTCGTCCGAGACAACCTGCGCAACCATTACCCATTAATTAAGGATATAAAAATAATCTTACATTACGCTTTTGTATAGTACCTCATTCACAAAGTTTTCTTGCATTACATTTTTTTTTAGGATAATGCTCATAGAAGATCACAATTTTTCTTTTTATTTTTACTTTTGAACATTTAACTTATACCTTATCCAAAACTTTATTATTATTATTATTATTATTATTATTATTATTATTGGCTAATGGCTATAGTTATTGATATACTTAGAAAATTGTGAGTGCTGACTGCTGGTGCATTATTAGACTGGCATGATATGTGCAAGTTGCTCAAGGGAAGTGAGACAACTCAATAAACATGCCATAAAGACAATGAATGATATTGCAAGTTGAGGTGAACCAATCACTGAGCAAATCAAAATCTAAAGAGAGAAAGATTCGGTTAATATAGTAATAAAATACCATCTCATATAGGAAGCATTTCTCATGTACTATGATATTAGGTGTTCTAGTATTTTTAGCTATTGATTTTAATTAAGAATATATTTTTACATGTTAACAAGATCCTATTTCTTTTCCTTTTTATATATTTTAATTTTCTGAGTCATCATGGAATTTGGAGCCACTGATTTGCAATTATTCTTGCCCCATTGATGATGATGAGCAGAATAGTAAAACTAGATATAAATGATGAGCAAAATTCCAGGCACAGAGTTACACATTTTATAGTCAACAAGGACATAGGTTTTAAAGGTGCTCTGTTTCTTGAATGGCTGGACTACTGTCATTGCTATACGGAAATGTTCTTGACCATTTATGTGGGCGGGAAATATAGATTAAAAAAATGAAAATATTTAATAATAAAAATATTAGTTAAAAATAATCAGAATTTATCTTATTTAATATTTATTAATTATTTTGATAATTTTTTTATCTTCGTTAAAAAAAATATGAGGATTATTTGATAAAAATATATAAGTTATCATGTATTTTATATTGATGCTCAATTATTAATGCATTTAAGTAACACACTTTATTGCAATTTGCTACTGTGAAGTGTAAACCACTGTTGCACCAGCTCACCCAACACTCACCAAGTTACCAAAATTTCATTAAAAAACAAAACAGTGATATGATGAAGAGAAGGACAAACAAAGCAAAAGTGAGGCACTTTCTTCGGGAAGATAGCATTAAAAAAGGGTCCCTAGGTATTTTATCTATTCCTACTTAGATATGTATATATTATCAGTTTATCACTATTCTTTTTTCTTTTAAATGAACTTTACTATAAGAACACTTTTAAGATACATGCAAGCTATAATACACAAAATTGTAAATTTTAATGTATTAAATAGTAAAAAATCTACTTATTTTAATGTGGAACTTGATGTACCAAACTAAAAATGTGAAATCTCTAGAACTTATATATTTGAAGTTAGCCAATAGTATACATATGTTCTATAACATAAAAGGAATCAAATTAAAATTAATAATTAAGTTGTGTTATATATATATATGTTTATTCATTTTCATACATGGAAAACCGACTAATTCAAGCAATTAAGCTAAGTTTTATTAATTTCTTACATGTCTTATTCTAAACTTAGGACTATGGTTATGATTTAGAGGGAAATAAGAAATGATGTAACCTGTCCAATGGCCTCCCACAAAGAGGCATTGAAGGAAGCGGCGGTAGTGATGACTTGAGGGAAGCTGGTGGCGCCAGGGAACTCCCCACCAAACCTGGTCCCGGGCCCCACATTTGACACCCCATGAAGCGCCTCCGACCACCACTCATACCCTTTCATCCCAAGCCTCGGAACCGCCGCCGCATTGTCCACCAGCAACCCCACCTTCTCCTCTAACGTCAGCCTCCCAATCAAGTCCCTCACCCTCTCCGTTATAGGCAGACTTGCCTTGCAGAAGGGCAAGTCATTGGTGTTGCTGTTGTTTGGGTCACACGCGAATGGGTCACGTGACTCTACCGTGTAGCCCAGAACAAACAGCAACACCAACAGGCTAATGAGATTGAGGAGTGAAAATGGAGAAGCCATTTTGGTGAAATGAAAGTTACAACCGTTATGGAGGCTTGGTTAATGGTTTTGTTGCGGAATGGAGAACATTATATATAAAATGGAGAGAAGAAGTGGCACTGTGCCATCTTGATGATGTAATACACTGACCTAGCTACTATCTTAATTGGTCCATTGATGATTTGATATTTTTTTGAGTTATGTTTGTTCCTTTTTTTAATGAGGAAAATATGATGAAGCAAGTTGCATTGCATTAGCGTGGGTGGTGAGATTTCAATAAAGTTACAAAGAAAAGGGATATATAATCGAGTGGATTTAAGTGTCTAAGGAAAAATTAACCACCACCGCAATCTACCTGCCACTTTTGAAGCAACCCCAAGCAGGCAAGCACTATAACTATATATGTTTAATTATTTAGAATACGGCGGCGTTAAGACTTGTTTAATGTTTAACATTTCTGACACTATATAAATATTTTATTTAAATATTATTTATACATTAAAATTAATTATTGTATATTTTTATATTAATAATTAACTTTAATAGCTGATTTGAGTTTATTTTTAATCTTGTATTCGACATAATGCGCATTGTTTATGTTAGCTTCAACTTTACTCTGCCATCCACAATACTTACCGGCTTATTTAACTTCTTTCATGAGATTTCTAATAAGAATTAGTAGTTCTTGATTCAATTGATCATGTATCATTAATATATATTTTTTTTAAATGAGTGCCCGTTTTCCAAATCTAGAATATATTAAAGGATAAAATATTATTTTGCTTCTTAAAATTTGAACTAAGTAATAATTTAGTCTTTAATATTTTAAATATTTTATTTCAATCTTAAAAAATTTTAAATATTTTATTTTAATTTTAAAAATTTTTAAACAGAATTAATATTGTTCATTTATTATTAAATTTGATACAAACAATTAATATATTTAAAAATTAATAATAATATTTAATTTTAATATATAAATAAAATCATCTCACCAATAATCACTTACATAAAAGTTTTTTCTTTTATTTTGAAGTATTGATGATTGATGGATAAGATTTAATATTTGTTTAAGATAAAGGAAAAAAAAATATTACAAAAAAGTTTTAGTTATGTTTTTTAAATAAAAAAAAAGATATGACTTAACAATAATATTATTAATGTCTATATCACTCACTTTTTTAACTATTTGTGTAAAAATGATAAGACAATATTGAAGCTATTTAATTTTTTTTTTAAAATAGAAATAAGACGTTTAAAATATTAGAGATCAAATAATATTTTATTCTATATTAAATAAAGAGTAAACATTTAATTTGATTCCCAAAAAAATTTAGATTGGATATTTTACTCTAAATCAAACTTTTATTTTCTATAAATTTTTAAAATAATTTTTCCTAAGACAAATTAATCACTTTGTTATTCAAAAAGGACTTTTTTTGTGACTAAAAGGATTAATTTATCTTATAATAATATATTTTTTGAGATCTAATTAATTTATAATAAAATTTTGTACGTTAGGCATTTATTTACCATATATTAAAAATTTGATTAAAAATAAAAGTGACGAAATTATCTTGTTAGAAGTAATTCTTAAAAGTTTTAATAAAAGAAAATTTGTCAAAAACTAAAATGTTCCCTCTAAAATTGATTAGAAAGTAGAAACTAATTTGGGAGTTTAATTACTATTAAATAAACAAAGCTGCTTCTTATGTTGTTTTGTACTGTGCACAAATGACTCTTGTTAACAAACTTGGTTGGTTAAGTGGTCAGCTTACTCGTCCGCTTAAGTAAGTGTCGGGGGTTCGAATTCCATATTATGCATGTAGCAACCTATTGACCAACGGCAGACCCTTAAATAGAGCTCAGATTCGCGACGGATTAGTTCTTGACCGATTGGGTTGGAGAATACCATGAAAAAAAAAAAAATAAATGACTCTTGTTCGAGCCCATTTATTATTGGCATCTCTAGGCTAGGCGGCATCTATGTTTATGCAAGATTTGGGTTGGGGAATTGGTTTGGTTGTATATAGTTGGTCCTACTTATTAGACATAAATAATCAATTAGGGTGATGGTAGATACAACATATTATTGACTTTCTGTGGTTGGGGGGTTATCTTTTCCGTTTCTTTAGTCTTCTTGTTATACGCTTGGTAAGCACTAACTATATTTTTTCTCTAAGAAAATTATTACGGATTAGGTGATTCAAATTACATGGTTGTTAGATATTATGATCTTGAGAAACAAAGAAGGTCTTGAAAAAAAAAGATATACTCTCAGGAATAATCAACAAGTTTAATTTTACTTTTCATTTCTCTCTATATGCCATGTACTTCAAATCCTCAATGTGGAAAGAACAATTGACATCCAAGCTACAATACATGACATGAAAACCAAGGAATAATGTCAAGTCGTCATTATTATTATTGTTGAGTTAGTTACCAATAGATTCAGTTGCTTTCATAATTTCAATTAATTATATAATATTTTTAGTTATGCTGTTAACTTTCTCATGACCTTTTTGTAAAACAGATTGAGTATGGTACACATTATTGATTATTCACCCGGAGCTAACTAAAAAAATAAGATCAAATTAAAGCGTAAAATGAAGAGAATGAGGAGTAATTGATGAGTAGGTATAACTGAATTACAAGAAGTTAGGAGGAGTAATTAACATTTTTTTCTTTTGATCTATTGTGTTATAATTTTGACCCAAATGGAGAGAAAATGTTAGAAAATTAAATCAAGAATATTCAAGAAAGTAGTACAACTATAACATATTAGAACATTGAAGAAGTTTAAAATAAAATTGAATTGGAATTGAATACAAGTTGCACTCAAATACTCATCATCTCCATATTAGAAGAATGAAGAATCATGAATTGGAAGCTTCAAGATTAATGATTAAGAATTTGAAGTAAAATTGAACAAGGAATTGACTAGTCAAAGTTTCTACATGTTTCTTGAATTATTACAACTAGTGCTTAGTTGTTATAAGAATTATTATTTTATTATGAAGGTTTGCCTATATAAAGGCTTCATATGTATATGTTGTTATCCATCTCTCCATGAATCAAAATACTTAGTGTTTGTTTCAAAAATTCTCTCCTTATTATTATGAGTGTTAGTGAATTTGAGAGATGAAAAATATAATAGCATCATTTATATGAGTGAGTGATTCTAGGGCCAATTAAGTGTGGGTATTATACTTACATTTGATATCAGAGTTGGTTAATCCAGCGCCTGATGTTTGAGAGTTTGTGAGGTGTGAGAGAGTTCTCACGTAGTTATTTATTCATCATAGAGTCGATATGGCAAGTACTTTCAATATTGTGTGGTCCGGTCCTAAGTTAGATGAAAAACTTGATTATAGTTATTGGGAGACTTTGATGTCTACCCATTTGAAGGCCCAGAACTTATGAAATTTCATTGAACCAGGATTGCAAGAAGGAGCAGATGCTGCCGAACAGAGGAGAGATCAATTGGCGCTATCTCAAGTTCATCAAGGAGTAGATTATACGGTATTTGGCAAAATAGTAAATGCCAAAAGTATAAAAGAAGCATGGAACACATTAAAGCTATCATATAAAGGTATAGATAAAGCTCAAAAAGCAAAGCTACAGTCTTTAAGAAGAGAATATGAAAGGTACGAGATGTCTAGCTCAGAAAGCAATATTTTACTCGTATTACAGATCTTGTCAATAAGATGAGAGTTTATGGAGAAGATGTGCCCGATAGTAAAGTGGTGGAGAAAATTCTTCACACCATGCCGATGAAGTATGACCATGTGGTGACTACGATACTAGAGTCACACGATATAGATACCATGATGATTGCAGAGTTGCAAGAAACCATGGAAAGCCACATCAATAGAATACTGGAGAAGTAAAAAAAATCAACTGAGAAAACCCTGAAAAGCCAAGTGAATTTAAATAATATTGCAGAATCAAGCCGTACACAAGAAGGACGAGGTCGTGGTTTCAATCTTCAAAATAGAGGTAGAGGAAGTTTCAAAGGTAGAGGTCGTGGCAATTACAACCAAGGAAGTTACAATAATTTTACACCACCTAATCAAGTAAGAGGTGCAATGAATTTCAGGCCTATCAACCGAGGAAGAGGCCGAGGCAATATTTATCAAGAAAGAACCAATTTCAATTGCTTTCATTGTGGAAAGTATGGATACAAAGCAGCAGATTGCAGATTCAAAATGATGAATAACAATCAAGCACACGTTACAGAAAATCAGCATCAAAATACTGATGATAATCCAGGTACTCAAACTTTATTTTTTACAAGTAATTCATGTGGTGAAGATGAAAATATATGGTACTTGGATAATGCTTGCAGTAATCATATGTCTGGTAAACTATTATTGAAGTTTGGTAATAGTACAAAGATCTCTATTGAAGAAAAAAGGGCACATACCAATTAGATTGAAGGATGGTTCTCTGAGTTATATTTCTGATGTTTTTTATGCTCCTGAACTTGATTACAATTTACTAAGTATGGGGCAATTATCTGAGAAGGGATATAAAATGATAACTTATCGTAGATATTGCACTATGTTTGACAACAACGAAAGGTTCATAGATAAAGCGAAGATGACTTCAAACAGAATGTTTTCATAAAAAATTCAACATGTTAATCCATCGTGTACGAGTTCTGTGATACTTGATGATAATTGGTTGTGGCATATACGGTTTGGGCATTTTTATTTTTCTGACCTAAACTACTTGTCAAGAAAATGACTTGTTTTTGGACTACCACGAGTTTATATTCCCCATTGTGTTTGTGAGATTTGTCAACTGGAAAAGAAGCACAGAGATCCATTCCCTATAGGAAAGTCATGGAGAGGTAGAAGATTACTTGAAATTGTGCATTCAGATATCTGTTCTGTAAAAATTCCAAGCAACGGTGGTAGCAGGTATTTTATCACTTTTATTGATAATTTTAGTAGATATACATGGGTATACTTTCTGAAGCAGAAATTAGAAGCATGTGATGTCTTTAAGACATTCAAGGCGTTTGTCGAAAAAATAAGTGGCTATAAAATCAAAATTCTCAGAACAGACAGAGGAACAGAATATCTTGCGTGTTCAGAATACTTTAAACAACACGGAATTCAACACCAACTAACAACTAGATACAATCCTCAACAAAATGGAGTTACTGAAAGAAAGAACAGAACCATCATGGATATGGTCAGATGCATGCTCAAGTTAAAACAAATGCCTAAAGAGTTTTGGGCAGAAGCAGTCGCAACAGCAGTTCATATTTTAAACAGGTGTCCAACAAAAAGTGTTCGTGATAAAACTCTAGAGGAAGCTTGGAGTGGAAAGTGGCCTTCCATTCATCATTTCAGAGTCTTTGGGTGTATCGCTTATGTCCACGTGCTAGATCAATTAAGGAAGAAGTTAGATGACAAAGGCAAGAAGTGTATCTTTATCGGCAATAGCACAGACTCAAAAGTATACAAGTTGTACAATCTAGAAACAAAGAAAGTAATCATCAGCAGAGACGTGATGTTTGACGAGAAAGCCATGTGGAACTGGGACACAAAGACAGAAAAGCAGCCGATTGTAATTTCAAATACATGTGATGATGAAGAAGAAAGACAACCGGATGCAACCGAACAACCAGAATCATCTAGAAGACTTCAAAGAGAACGGAGACTGCCTGCTAGATTAGCAGATTATGAAGTTGGCAATGACAATGATCAGTCCGATGAAGAAATAATAAATTTTGCTCTATTTTCAGATTGTGAGCCGTTGAACTTTGAAGAAGCCTCTAAAGACAATAATTGGAAGAAATCAATGGATGAGAAGATTCATGCCATTGAGAAGAATGACACATGGGAGCTGACAGATTTACCAGCAGATAAGAAGCTGATTGGAATAAAGTGGGTTTACAAGACTAAGTACAAATCCAGTGGTGAAGTTGATCGTTTCAAAGCAAGATTAGTTGCTAAGGGATACAAACAAAAGCCAGGTATCAATTATTTTGAAGTATTTGCTCCTGTTTCTAGATTAGATACTATTCATATGATTATTTCACTCTCGGCTCAAAATAAGTGGAAGATATATCGAATGGATATTAAGTCTGCATTTCTAAATGACACTTTAGAAGAAGAAGTGTATGTTGAGCAACCTGCAGGATATGAAGTTCTTGGAAAAGAAGATAAAGTTTACAAATTGAAGAAAGCTTTGTATGAGTTAAAGCAAGCACCAAGAGCGTGGTACAAGAAGATTGATTTTTATTTCATTGAGAATGGTTTCAGAAGATGTCCATTTGAACATACTCTTTATATCAAGTTCGTTGAACCTGGAGATATCTTGATCGAATGTCTTTATGTTGACGATTTGATCTTTACTGGCAACAATTTGAAAATAATTACAGAATTCAGGGAGGCTATGATAAAGCACTTCGAAATGACGGATATGGGCTTGATGTCTTACTTTCTTGGCATTGAAGTGGTTCAAAAAGGTGATGAAATTTTCATTTCTCAGAAGAAATATGCAAATGATATTTTGAAGAATTTTCAAATGGAGCACTCAAAACTAATTTCTACTCCAGTCGAAGAGAAGTTCAAGTTACTAAGAGAAGATAAAGAAAGAGCAGTAAATCCTACATATTACAAAAGCTTGATTGGAAGTCTAAGGTACTTGACTGTGACTAGACCAGATATTGTGTTTGGAATTGGTTCGCTTAGCAGATTTATGGAGGAACCTTGTACCAACCATTTACAAGCGGCAAAAAGGATTCTTCAATATATCAAAGGTACTTTAAATGATGATATTTATTATGAAAATACTAATGAAGTGAATCTTGTCTATTACACTGACAGTGATTGGGCTGGAGATATAGAAACAAGAAAAAGTACTTCACAATTTGTATTTTATCTTGGTTCTGGTGCAATTTCATGATCATCAAAGAATCAACTAGTAGTAGCACTTTCTACAGCAGAAGCAGAATATATAGCAGCAGCAAATTGTGCAACGCAAGCAGTTTGGCTAATAAGAATTATTGAGAAATTGAACGAGAAACAAAATACTCCAACAACAATATTTTGTGATAACAAATTAGCTATTGCACTTTGCAAAAATCCAGTATTCCATGGAAGATCGAAGCATATTGATATTCGATTTCACAAAATTAGAGAGTTGGTGAATGAAAAAGAAGTTTTTATTGAGTACTGTCCCACTGAAGACCAAGTTGCAGTTATCTTTACCAAACCGTTGAAGACAGAGTCATTTTACAAGTTGAAGAAGAAGTTTGGAATGATAAATTCTACAAGCTTGATTTAAGGGAGGCAATGTTAGAAAATTAAATCAAGAATATTTAAGAAAGTAGTACAACTACAACATACTAGAACATTGAAGAAGTTCAAATCAAATTGAATTGGAATTGAATACAAGTTGCACTCATCATCTCCATATTAGAAGAACGAAGAATTATGAATTGGAAGCTTCAAGATTAATGATTAAGAATTTGAAGCAAAATTGAATAAGGAATTGACTAGTCAAAGTTTCTACATGTTTCTTGAATTATTACAACTAGTGCTTAGTTGTTATAAGAATTATTATTTTATTATGAAGATTTGCCAATATAAAGGCTTCATATGTATATGTTGTTATCCATCTCTCCATAAATCAAAATATTTAGTGTTTGTTTCAAAAATTCTCTCCTTATTATTATGAGTGTTAGTGAATTTAAAATATGAAAAATATAATAGCATCATTTATATGAGTGAATAATCTTAGAACCAATTAAGTGTGGGTATTATACTTGCAGAAAAATTCTTAAAGTAGCTTATGCACAATTCATATTTTCATTTGGCATTTCCATCAAGAATATCATCAACAGACAACCTCAAATAAACTTGCAACTACGTAAGGAGGTCAACAAATCCGGCTACATCTAACAGCATATTTAAGATACCTATTTTACATAAGCGCGAATAAGTAGAGATAAAGATGATATGGCACCGATGTTGTCCCATATCCGCAGTATGTAGTTGTTGTTGGTTGACACTTGAAAGTAGCTAGCTTCACTTGGAAGCGAGGGTAACTAGTTAAGATTAATTAAGGGGATACGCAGGATGAACTTAGAGCTAGCTAGCTTAGCATTGCTATGTTGGACGGTGAAACTTAATGTAATGACATTATCCAAAGAAATAAAGGAAAAAGCATTGCTTTATAATTCTACAAGATAGACAGGCATTAATTAACACATTGTTGAAACTTTTTTTTTTGTCTTTATGATCTTTTTCTTTTTTGTTAATATATTGACTTGATAAGCTAAGCTATTCTAAAAAAAGTCGAAATGGAACAGGGTATATCTAATTAATATCAACTTTGGTTGATGACGAATTAAAAAAAAATCTAAAATTTTAAAAATCGAATCGGTAATTGAACTGCTCTAATTAAAATAGATAAAGCCAAGTTTATTTATAAATGAAAAGGTATTGGATACCAAGAATTTATCTGTCAATTTTTTACAATAATAATTAATTTTAAATTTTTTAAATTTAAATTTAAAAATTAATTAAGTAAACCAAATAAAAAAATATAAAAACATCCCCCTTCTCTCCCACATAAACCACCCCCAACAACACATAGAGACCCTCTTCTTTACCGTAGTGCCGTCCACCATTGCAGAGCCATTCTCATCATGATTCACAGCGCCGCCGACCACCACAACGCTCTCCTCGTCGTGATTTGTAGCCCTGCCACCACCGCATTGCCGGTCTCGTCGTGATTTACCACTACCGTCGCAGCCCTCCTCTCCTCGCGATTCACAATTCACTGCCGTTACCATGCAGCCGCACAGACTGATCAAAGACACTTCCACTAGAAGACACATCCAGGAGACACATTCACAAAGACACTTCCATTAGACACAACCATAAAAAAGACACCTCCATTAGAAGTTCAGCCCAGCGTGCGTGGAGGCCAAGCAGGTGAGCACGGGGGAGGTGGCGTCAGGTGGCACTACAAGGAAAACACCCATTCAGCCACACTTTTTTTAAGCTACATTTGAAGTAGGCTACGCTTTTTTCTGTGTTACCATTTTATAGGAGAATAGGAAACATAGTTGTGGCATTACTTGAAAAGTGTCTCCTTAGATATTATAAAGATCGCTTATAAAGCGAAGCCTTTTCTTAATATCTATAGGTACACTTTTTTCACCAAAGAAAACGCTTTTCAAGAGTAGTCTAATTGTTAAGTTTTGGGTACGCAGCGTTTCCTATTGCAAGAACGCCAAATACACATACGACACTTGGTGAAAATTTTGTTTTCTTTTCACCAAATCACATAGCCCGCGCCACTCACCCGTTCGAAGAAAGGTTTCCCCCCTCACCACTTCGCCACTCACCTTCGTCCTTCTCCACTCACCATCGCTCCTCTTCCCCACTCACCACTCACTACTTCCCCTTCGCCACCACTCGTCGCTACCACCGGTCCTCATCCGCTTCACCTGCGTTCACCTACCATTGTACTCATTGTCGCCGCACCTTCGTAGTCTCTGCGCTCACCATCGCGGTCACCGTCGTCGTATCTGCGCTCACTGTTGCCGCTCAACCTCGTCGTCTCTGCGCTCACCGTTGCCTTTCACCTTTGTCATTTCTTTGCCGACCGTCGCCGCACGCTTAGCATCATCGTCTCTGCGTTCAGCATCGTCCTCTCTGCGCTCACCATCGTCAAGAAGGTATGTATTGATTTTCATTTGGTTCTGAAATTTGAGAGGTTTAGGGTTCCGATTTTAGGATTTTTAATATGGGGGTTTGGTACACTAATTGCCTGTTATCAGTGAAATCTGAAGTTTGGTTTAGTTCAAGTGATTCGGTTATTGTTTACTGAAATCTAAATTGAGTAGAGGTCGCTTGTAGTTCTAAACCATATTTTTTTGGATCATAGAAAACTGAAATCCAGTCACTGCCATCACATGAAACTAATTGGTTATGATTTTTTATTGCTTCCTTAATTGCCTCTAGTAAGACAAGAAGATCGAGATTCCTTAATATATTTCTGTCACGAATAATTCTATGAATCAAGGTTGCTTCTGTATAGAAAAAACCATTGAATAGTTCTTCTCTTACTATATAGAAACTAAAATGATTAGATGATTATGTCACCTCACTCAAGTGATGATGGAAATTGTAAATTAAATAAGAAGTGAGATGCTCTGAAAAATAGGACGATCGAGAAGATTTGTCATGTATGGAGGGACCAAATCCAGTTTCAAGTGCACAAGGAAGCATGCCAGGAAATTCAGGTTTATTCTTATCTTTAGTTGCTGGCTCAGTTCATTAGGCATCTTTTGCATCCCAACAGAGATCAGCAGGTCATAATTTTTTTCTTGATTAATTTTTTTCTTTGATTTTTCATTCATTTTTTTTCTTCTCTTCTTAATTTCCATTTCTACTGATGTTCTTATGCGTTACAACAATTTTTTGCTATTTCAATTTATTGTAATTTCTGTCCAAAAATTAAAAGAACTTTTGTTATTTGTTCTTATCATAAGTTGACCCCTTTATTGTATAATAGGACATGGTTTACCTGTTCTGAATAAAGAAGGTAATCTGGCATCTCTAGATACTGATGAAGGAGGTTAGATCTTCGATTCTTCATCTTCTGAGGTACAAATGTCACATCAAGTTATCCTATATTCCTTGCATCTACTGGTTTTATGGAGTATTAAATGGAATTGATTTCGAAAAATTATCTTGAATTGGTAAATAATTCTGGTATGACAGTGTTACAATACGCTGCTTATAGTTGGGATGAGAATATTAACATCAAGATTGCAAAATGTTGTGTTTGTAATTGAGAGGGAGTTAACTTTTCGATTCTGATTTCTTTTGTATATAATAGGTTCAATATCCTGGAGTTCAGGATATCATAATGACAGATATCCATAACTTGCAAGCATTTGCTTTGTACATGCAAAAGACAGATATCAAATTTGATCTATGTTCAATAACAAAAGAAATGGAAACACAGGTGAACTTCCTTTTCTGATTATATTGACACTTTGTTGGTTCACACCTCATATATATTCCACACATCGACAAAACTCTGCATTTTATCTTAGAATATTATAGAATTTCATTCGAGAGGTTGATTTAACTGGAAATTATCTATGTCAAATTTTTCTTTAACTTGGATTCTCCTTGGTCATTCAGATTTCTTTAAAGACTTGAAACCGATTCAGCAACTGTGAAAAAAAATTAGACAAGCGATTGACAACTAAACTGAAGTTACTGTACAACTCATTAATTATACAAAGACCAATAAGCAAGTCTAATGTTTCTGCATAGAAAACTACTTTAATATCTAGGCAAAGTTAATATAAAATGATAGGAAATGTTAGCAATTTTTCCCTTATTAGCACTATTTAGTTGATTAAAAGGAAACAAAATACTAAGAAGTATTGCCTACAAAATTTTCTAATCTCAATTGTCTTTCCTCTATCAATTGCTCATTGTTCAGATGAAGGTGCTGTAAATGGAGGAGGAGGAGCTATTTCAATAGCTCTTGTCCTGAATCAAAATGCTGCCAAGGTAGCTGTGGCTATTACTTTCACTGTCCACAAAAAAAATTATATATTAGCATTAAAAGTGGTTTGTTAGTCAAGCTGGATTTTTTTAGTGTAATCATTGATGCGTATATGCTTTATCATGCAGTTCTTTGCAAGGGAATGCCATCACAGAAAATATACTAAAAGAATTAGGAAATCTGACAAACTTGCATTGGGCAGGTTGGATTTGGAAAATAATAGATTAACTGGCCAAATACCATCTTCCCTTGGCAATCTAAATAAGCTCCAATTCTTGTATGACAATCTCTAATTACTAGGTTTTACTTTACATAGATATAACGAGTCTTAGCATATTACTGTGCGCTGCTTAATCATTTTATTCCTGCCCGAAAACCAGGACACTAAGTAAAAACAATCTCAATGGCACTATACCAGAGTCACTTGGCAATCTCCCAAGCTTGATCAATGTGTATGTGAAATAATTCTTTATACAATTTTGAGGTTACTGCTAAGTATATATTGTTATTTTATTAGCTGACTGGTTGTTCAAACTTCTGTTTGGCAGCATGTTCGATTCAAATGATCTTAGTGGTGAAATCTGGGAGCAGTTGTTCAAAGTAACTATGTACAAGTAAGTTCCAGAAAATCAAGTTTAATTCTTGTAGTTTGACTACTTTACATAATCTTGTTGCTTACTACTTAATGGAGCAATGTCTCATTCACTTTCCTAATTTAATTTTTTTGTACTTATTTTTCTATATAATTATGCAGGATAATTTTGGGGATGTTAGTGAAGATTAAGATGTTTATTATGATGGTTTGTTGGCAAAGATCGAGTAGTGTTGAAAATTAAAAGATGTATGGTTGATTAATGACTTTTATTAGAAGATACTTATATAGGATATATTTTAATTTTTGTAGTTTATTAGTAGTAAACTCTAAGTGGTCTTAAGTATATTTTCATGAGTTTGTTTAATTTAGTGTAAGATGTATGGATATTCAAAATTATGATCATCTTAATATTTTTGGTTTATTATAAATATATTTTGTTAAAAGATCTTTTTTATTATTTAAAGAAATTATTTAGTATTATTATGTATTTATTTTTATTTTATAATATTTAACTTATTTAATTAAAAATACAAAATTATATATGTAATCATATTACTAAATATTATGTTGTACAAAAAATTATTAGAATATTATATATATATATATATAACAATGAGGGACCTAAGGCTACACTTATATAGAGTAGCTATGATATACAATGTGGCTACGCTTTAAAGGTGATGCAGTAGCAAGGATAAGTGTAGCCTATTCTGGTAAGCATGGAAGCTGAAAAGCGTAGCCTTTGGTCTTGAACAACATTACTTAAAAAACGCACCCTATTCTCAAAAGCCAAAAGCATAGCATTTGATACAGAAAAGCGTAGCCTTTGGGAATAGGCAACACTAGTATAGGCATCCCCACAAAAGCGTCTCCGAAGCCTAAAAAGCGTAGCCTTTGCCTAAGGCATCATTTTTTTAATTTTTGGCTACACTTTTCAAGTGTACCTGAATGAATATTTTTCTTGTAGTGTGGTCTAACAGAGAAGGTGACCCGTGAAAAAAAACATGGATACAGGACTCATGTTGGGAGGGTGGCAGTGCAACGACGAACAGCTCGGCAAGGATGAAAGTCGGCAACGACTTGGGACAGGGACGCCACCCAGAACGTGTGTGGATGCATCGGCCAAGGCGACGCCTAGAACTGGGTGGAATGATGGACTCCTCGGCGCAACGTTGACGAGGACGCGGAAGTCGCTCGGAGCGGCAACAACGACGTTGATCAGAATAGAGCTTGCGAATGGTAGCTATGGCAGTGGAAGCGTCGGTACTGGTGACCATTCCATGTCGTCGGTGACTTCACCAGTGGATGACGGCGATGCAGTAAGACCAGCAAGTGCGAGAGGAACAAGAAGGGTTCTATGGTGATTTTTTGAAATTTCTTGAAAGGTTAGGTTAAGGTAATTGGAAATGAGTGTTTGAGTGTTTTTTTTTTTAAATTGAATTTTTTTGTTATGGAATCCATTTAAATTGGCTGGTAGTGAGCAGATATTAAATTGATTACCTAGCAAGATTCTTTATAAAAGTACAAGTTCAACCTCAGAGATGTTCCTATAGCCTCCTACTTATTGGAACTAAATCATGGCCTTTTAACTACATTTATGAAAATCTTGTAAACATACATGCCCATACATGACATGAAAAGATTAATTATGTATTCATTGTTTTCATTTTATATAGATAACAATTTCCATATAACTGTCCGGAGATATGTGTTATTTGAATAATTGTAATAAAAGTTGTCAATGGATAGTAATTAATAATTTTTGTGTAAATAGTTATTAGCAATTATAATGTCTAATAATAATTCTTGTCATGTACATAAATTATTTTCAATCAATATTATTATATACTTTAGAATAAATAACACATAAGATTAAGGGTTAACCACCAAAAATGCTCCCGAATTATTCAAACGCTGACAGAAATGCATCCGAATTTTACTATTGACAAAAATACCTTTAAATAATTTAAAAACATAACAACAATATCCAACAGTAAATATATATTTTCAAAAAATGCCTTAGAGATTGAATTTTGATGTGATTTTTTACAAGAATAATTAAAAAAATGAGATATTATTATTCTTAAAATTTGATAATATTTTTCTGAGGATATATTTTTTTGTGATTTTTTAAATGTATTATTAGTTGTTAACAAAAAAATTACAAAAAATATATACACAACAAAAAATTACCAAATTTTAAGGATACTAATATCTCATTTTCTTAATCATGCTTGCAAAAAATTGTATCAAAATTCAATCTCTAATATATTTTTTGAAAAATACATATTTAATGTTAGATAATCTTGCAAAAAAACTAACATTAAATATATATTTCTCAAAATATACATTAGAAATTGAATTTTGATACAATTTTTTGCAAGCATAATTAAAAAAATGAGATATTATTATTCTTAAAATTTGGTGATTTTTTGTTAAGTATATATTATTTTGTAATTTTTTAAAAGTATTATTGGTTGTTAAAAAAATAATTATAAAAAATTATATACTTAACAAAAAATTATCAATTTTTATGTATAATAATATATTGTTTTTATAATCATGCTTGCAAAAAATTGCATCAAAATTCAATTTCTAAGGTATTTTTTGAAAATATATATTTACTGTTGGGTATTGTTGTTGTGTTTTTAAATTATTTGAAGACATTTTTGTTGATAGTAAAATTCGGGTGTATTTTTGTTAGCATTTGAATAATTCGGGAGCGTTTTTGGTGGTTAATCCTAAGATTAATTAATAATTTAATAAAAAAAAGACCATTATAATCTCTCAAAATAAATTTCATAATATTTAACAATGTAAAAATAATCATCATAGTTGTGATGATATTATACTAACATAATTCAATAAAGATAATTTTATATTTTTTATAAATTGTTTTATAGTCAAAAGTAATATAACAAAATTTTTTATAATAATTCATATTTGTTTTCTTCTATGAAATCTGGACCTCAACATATTTTTATCGTAAAAAAATTTTCATATAAATTTATTGGGAGGTGAAATTTCCAAAATTTGAAAATTGTTGGTGATTTTTAAAAAGAGAAATGTTAGGAAGTTATTATAATTTATTATTTTTTGTCATCACTTAACCATCAACTCAATTTATTTAGTTTAGTAATCCAACAATATCTTTATCACATACTTTTAAATATTGATGATTAATTGATAACTAAAAACGATAAATTTTAATGGTACTCTAATATTCATTTAAAAAATGAGATGTAAAAAAACTCGTCTTCGGCGGTAAATTATAAATTTAATTTAAATTTTTAAAAAGATAATTTGCGGATGCTCAGCGAATTTTTTTTTAATATTTTAGAAGTACAGTTTGCTGAGACAAATTATTTTTTATTTTTTAAAAATACAATACGTCAATAACAAATTCTGATCCCCATATTTTAATACATAACAATATTATATTACTCTTCTAAAAATCACAAACCCTAGAATTATATACAAATTAAAAAGTGATTTTTATCGTCTTTTAGGATTGGTGTAATAATCCATGCAATGTGCAAAAATGTTATTTTAATTATTGGTATGTAATAATGTCATGTATGTCCTAGAAGTTTGATAAGTAAATGCCTTAATGTACTTAGCTAGAAATACTTAAGCAATTAATGTTAAGATGGTGTTGCGGGTAATCTATATATACACGTAATAAAAAAAATGCTCTACATATATAATAAATCAATCTATGTATATTTTTATATTTAATTATTTATATATATTTTACGTATATTTTTTAACATAATAACTTAACTATAAAAAAATAAAATATTTTATAATAAAACAATCAAACCATTTCACAACACAATAATCAAATTTTTCAAAATACAAATAGTTAACTATAACAAATTCGGTAGATAGTGGCAGAAATTTTGCGGCGATTTTATAAAACCGCCGTCAAATGACATATTGCGGCGCATATCGCGGCGGTTAGAGACGAGGCTGCAATCAGGATTGTATTTAGCGGCGGTTTTTTTGAACCGCCGCCAAATGACATATTGCGGCGCATATCGCGGCGGTTAGCGATGATACTTCAATCAGGATTGTATTTAGCGGCGGTTTTTCAGCAAACCGCCGCTATCTGTAACGTCGAGTGATTCATCATGTTACATTTTGCGGCGGTTTTTACTCCAACCGCCGCAAAATGCGTATAGCGACATATTTCATTGGTTTCCTTTAATAACAACCATCTGGATATAATCTAGTTTATTTAAGACTACTATTTTAGCCTAAATATGGTTTAATCATTGTTACTTAATTTCGTAACACTTTTTTTAGATCCGTTTTACGTAAAAAATTTTACAAATTAAATAAGCTATATATGTTAACTCATGTGAACAAATTTACCAATAAGATTTCCTCATTTACTTTATTGTCATTTAAATTTGCATTCAAACATAAATGTAAAATAAGAAAATATAGTCATAGGCTGATTTTATAAAGTTAAAATAAAGTTGTAACGAGCATATATCAAAGTTACTCCTCTTTGAAGTTTTGCCTTACTAAACATAAATCAGAAAACTCTAAGAGTAGATAAACATGTAAACCTGCGACCCAAATCATTAAATTAAGGGAATCAACGTAACTCTTATAATAAAAAAATCAAAATTTCTCTCCAACATCGTATTGACCTGGCAAAAAATTAATAATTAAAAATATTTTCTACAAGTCATTAAAAATTCAAAACTTTATAATTTTACAAAATTATAATTTTAAATTTTAAATTTTTTTAATGATTGGTTGAGCATTTATTAAAATAAAAAATAAAAAATTTTTTTAATAACAATCTTAACTTGTATTCTTAGATATAAGAATTCATAATAACTAAATTCAAAATTAATTAATATTTTATCAAAATTAAATACTAAATAGAATAAAAATATTTTTATATGAAAACCAGTCAATCATTTGTATATTATCGCGGTTAATAGATTCAATAATGCTAACTGACTAACAAAATATAATATTTTTGGTAAATATTTCACTAATTTTAAATATTAAAGACTAAATTCTAAATCTTAATAAATATTTTTAGAAAATATTTGATTTTTAATAATTTATAAAAAAATTATTTATAATTATTATTTTTTTATTTATGATTGAATGCATTATAAATATTATTAAATGTACTCTTTATTGTACTCTTTGTATATGCTTGGGTCATATATAAATAGATGTAAATTAATACGATCTACTATGGTCCAAATTTCATTCGAAGTAGACCCATTCGAATTACTAGGGACGTCCTAGCGTGCATAATTTGAATCACCCTGATTCGAACTACCCTAAGACTACATGCAAGCATAATTCAAATTGGACAAATTCGAATTACAAGCATTACTACTACTTCGAATAGGACTAATTTAAATTAGTGTTCGTTTGTCTAATTCGAATGAGACTTATTTGAATTACATAAGAATATGCTTTTGGGAGATCCTGGTAATGTTTTTCAATTTGGTAGAATTGTGTAATTTGGTCTTCCATTTGATTTAATTGTGCATTTTACCCAATATATAAGGTGCCTATAATAACTATGATCAGATATAAAGTATACAACAAAAAATTGTGTGGCAATTAAATGTGTTCATATGATATATATCATTATTAGCGCTATATACATCGAAGAGTCATTTGGCTTGGTGGTAACATGACATTGTTAAAGCTTTTCCTTCTTCCAATTTCAGGTTAGGGCTCTTCTTTTATTTGCTATTTGCTATTTTCGTTTATTTGCTATTTAGCGGCTTTAGCGGCGGTTATTCTAGCGGTTGAATGAAACCACCGCTATCTGTTTAGCCGCGCCCCATCTTCCGGCGTTTCATTAAACCGCCGCAAAATATTTTGCGGCGGTTCAAAACCGCCGCTAAACGGCTCTAGGAACCGCCGCTAAGTGCCGCTTTTGTCGTTAGCCACCTTTGTATTTTTTATTTTTGTTTATATATATTTTAATTATAAGTATAAATAAAAAAGGTTTATCTAACATGTGTCCTGACACATGATAAATTTAATATTAATAAAAAATTTTAAATATTTTTATTTAATGAATGCAAAACAAATGCATTAAAAATTTAAATTTTTTATATTTTTAATGAAAACTTTCTTAACTTATAAACTTAACACGTGCCCTTAGAACACAAGATAAATATATCTTAAATATTATAGTTGTAAAAATTGAACTGGACCGAACTAATTCGACCAAAAAATTAGTGAACGGGACTTCCAATTGGTCCGGTCCAATTTAAGACCGTTTAATAATAAGAACTGGTCAAAGTCGGTCAAAACTGATAAAAAACCGATTCAACCAAACCGTTCGAAATAAAATTCAAAAATTAATGAAGATGTGATATGAACACGAGTCCTTTTTATTATTGCATGCTCCCCTTGCCACTAAATTAGTTATTCCTAGTTATTTTATATGTTAATTATTAATTATATAGTAAAATTACAAAATAATTTTTTTAGATATTATTTTAATTTTATACTCACTTATATTTAAATTAATTATATTTTTTATTATTCATAATTATTAATATAAATATTATTAAACATGTATAAATAAAAAATTAAATATTTTTATTAATTATAATATAATTATTTTTTAGATATTTATTAATATTATTTTTCAATAAATACATATAATATATAACAATATAATAAATATAAAAATAAAATTAAAAATTTTTTATTATAAAAAAATACTAAAATTTTATATACTTATTTAATAATAATCGGATTATAATTTGTTGATTTTAATTTGTTAAAACTTGATTATTTTTAAAATATTACTGAATATATGTATTTTAAATTTTAATTTTAAGTTTTTAATTGTTTTATATTTTTTATTTACATGAAACTAGTTTCTATCAATTCAACTAATGATTTATTTATTGGTTGAATTAATGGATTAATAAACTAGTAGTCTCACTAATTCAACAACCAACTTAGTTTTAACAACTATGCTAAATATAAATATAATTTGACCATATAACTTATAACATTTAATTATATTGTCTATAAAATTTGATTCTAAAAAATGTAAACTTATTAGAGATAAATTTACTACCGTGTAATAAACAAATGAAATTATCACGAGACCTAAAAATAATAATTGATAATAGTAAATTGTAATTACACTTTTGATTATTTCTATATTTAAGCGGTTCTATTTTGGATGAAAAATTAAATGAGTAAAGGTCAGCATATTATTAATTACCTCTTAATTAATTATAGATAGATAAATTATTTACAGTTTCGCTACGCATTCAATTTTTTTTTTTTACAATCAAGGGCAATTGAATTGGTTCAATCTCAATAAAATTTATTTTCATAATATGCGCATGAAATTACGTTGTTTTTATTCGTGTTCTTTTTTTTTTTTTTATATATTTTTTCACTACAAGACACACGGCAGATAGTAGCGCTTTATTAGAGTCGGTTTTAAAAACAGCCACTAACTGCAGTTTAGCGGCCATTTTCATGGCAGATTTGAGAGAAACTGCTATTTGCTTTCTTTTCAGGGTTCAATTAGATACCCCTCTTTCTCAGATCTCTATCTCAATTCTCATTCTGATTTTCTTCTCATTCACTAGTTACAACACAGTTCTCTTCTCTCCAACTTCCATCATCATCTCTGCACCTCTCCAAAATTTCTACGTTGTGCTAGCTCTTCTGCTTCTTCTGCTTCCTCCTCTGTTCTGCCAGATCTACTAGCTATCTCATCCACGTAGTGTTGTGCGCGGTTCGAATCTGCGGTAGCGACACGAGCATCCTGTCACCGTCACCTCCACCACACCCGTTGTGGGTTCTTCTCCTTCTTCCTTTATTTCTTTATTTGGATTGTCATTTATTTATCTTCTTTTTTCTGCTAGATTTTCACGTTTTTACAAGAGGATAAGTGCCCCTCACCCATAGCAAAAGGGATCTTCTGTCCCAGATCTGCTCGCTGCTCGTGCCTCCTTCCTTCTGCTTTGCACCTTTACTTCTAGTTTACTCTTTATAGTTTTTTTTTTCTAATTTTTTGTGCATTCTAAATCCTGGTTCTGATTTTATTCTTAGGTTTTTCTACTAATTAAATTGATTGTTTTGCTTTATCGAAGAAGAAGAGAAAGCTCAATAGAAAATCTTTTTAGCATATTCAATTCAATATCTAAATCAATTTGTAAATTACAATGTGAGAATAATTTTTAGAAATATTTTTATTTGTCAGAATCAAGTGATACCTTTTGAGTTTGGAAAGGGGAGCTTAGAGGATAGGTCATGAATCTTGGTTGATATTGTGACTATTAAGCCTACTCATATTTTTAATGTTGATGATTTTACTAGTGAATTTAATTTGAAGTGGTTTGAGGCTAACAAAACAGAATCTATTGGTGTTGATGTTGTTGGTGTCCTAACATTGGCAAGTGCTTGTAAGGGCCATAGTCTCCCCATGATGAATTATGCATTTAGTGGTAATTTTGAACATAAACTAAATACTAATGTTAATTAGTTAAAGGTCTCATTGTGTCATGGGGTTCAAGGGAAGAGAGACGAAGAGCCTGGGACAAATGGACAAGAAAAAGAAAATTCATGTATTTTTTAGTTCAGAGGTGTCCTAGGTTTCTCGCTTTCTTCTATCAGCGAAGCTTGTTGTCAGGAAAGCATGGTGAGATTACTAAGTGGCTGTCATTGTCTCTGGGAAAGAGGGTAAGAAAAGCTTTGCTCATCCATTTTTGTCTTGTGGTCAACACAAATGTGTTTAGTATCAATATCAAAAGATCTACACTTTCATGTGA
Source organism: Arachis hypogaea (assembly GCF_003086295.3). NCBI lineage: Eukaryota > Viridiplantae > Streptophyta > Magnoliopsida > Fabales > Fabaceae > Arachis > Arachis hypogaea. The sequence continues at coordinate 12,840,554 of NC_092051.1, forward strand.
TGTCCATGTTATGTTTGTCTTTCACTTGCATTCCAGTAACTTGGATTAAGCATATCCCCTCACGAAAGGTTCCTTGCAGGATAAAGCATTGATGGAAGATCCAATCTATGAGGAATTCTGGCAAAAGGATGTGGAAGAATCAATTAGGCAAGGAAATGCAAAGGAAGCTGCTCTACAGGTCTCAAACTGGGGTTTCAGCCTGTTGGACCTCAAGTTGCAGAAGAAAAAATAGAGTGGAAGTGCTGATTTGCTCATTTGGCTGAAGTAAATGTTCATTAAAGTTCAAGAGGAATACATAGGTTTTCTTGGCCCAATACATATATGGCAAGTGAGTGCATCAATGTTTAGAGTACTACACTACCCTCTTTGCAAGCTTCATTTACTAAAGCATTCACTCTTATTTGATAAAAATCTTCTGCAAGCATTCTTCTAAGGACTTTTCCCCCCAAAGCCTTATGAGCAATGGTGAAATACTGGGACGATATAATATTGTTTATATTATGAATAAACAGTACATTTTTATCTCAAGAAGCTTTAAATGTTTTGAATGGTTTAAATGTGATTTAGTCCGTTTTAATTTTTAAACAATTGAAAACCAATTAGGACAATTTCTAGCCAATAATTTGAAAAATTAAAGTTGTGATACCAGTGCATGCATACAATATCTGAAGTGGATCGGATCCAAGTATGGTGGACAATTTTTGGAGTATCATCTTTACTTTAGCATAATTATTCTTAACTTTGATTCATGATTTTTTAGTTTTAATTTTCATAAGCATTCTTCTTGTCAATAATGTGTTAGTGGGTCAAAATGCCCAAACCATTTTAGGCAAACTATCCTCATTTATTGTTATCAAAGCAAATCACTATGTGGTAAAGTTTATCAAAAGGTTACCACCATTACATGATAATTATAATCCATATGCTATATATATCTGTCTATCTTGGCCAACACAGACTTACATGTCTGTCTAATTGTATATTTATAAAGTGATAGTTGAAATTTATACATATATGCTTAACTTGTTCTTATACCATTTTTTGAACTGTTTGTTTGTAAGGGACATAATATTTTATATTGTACTATATCTTAATTAATGTTTATGGTATTCTTGCGTGTCATATTTAGGACCAATCTTGTATCCAGAGGCTTAAGGTTTGTATAGAGGATTCCAAAACCTTGAGATAAGCTGCTCACTAGATCAAGAAAAGTTGAAGAGTTAATTGAATTAGCCCAACAAAAAAGCATGGAGATAGGTAAGAATTGTCTTTCAATTTTCTTTCATTTTTTCATTTAGAAAAATCCTCACTAAGTTAGTGTACTTGTTTGGTTAGATTTAATTACGTAGTTACTGCTCACAAAGTTGGTGTACTTGCGTGGTTAGATTCAATTTTATTTCCATATATTTTATATTCATCCTTTTGTGTTTTTAGGAGTTCCTTGTTTCACTTATTCGTTCCACAAGTTATTTTTTATTTCTTTTCAGGTTTGGCGGTGGTTCCATAAATTATGTGAAGAGATGAGTCATGACCCATGATCTGATTGGTCATTTATATATCAAGTAAATTTTTTGTACTTTTTGATCAATTGAACCATGTTTATTTGTAAGTAGTGCAGTTAAGTTTTAATTTGATTTATATATTATATTTTTTTTCTAAGATTGAGCAGTATTACCCTGAGAAAGGATTACACTAGAAAAGTTTTTTTTTCAACGGTGTTTTTCACTGGTCCTTTATATTAGAGGCGGTTTTGTGGTAAATATAAAGTGTTGAGTTATTTATTATAACTACTATAAAGGGGTTGAATGATTTGGTGCTTCTTTCCATTTGAACTACTACTTTGGTATGAGTTTATAAATGCGGTTGTTTTTTTTAAAAGCTCATGTATGAAATTGCGGCGGTTCAAAACCGTCGCATTTTTTTAAAAAGACTCACATAAATTTGTGGCGGTTTCAAAACTGTTGTAGATTTTTTTAATCCATTAAGCAAAATAGCGGCGGTTCTGCAACCGCCGCAAAATTGAATATCTGATTTGTTGTTTTTGTACCAACGGTTTCTCAAGACCGCCGCAAAATCAAATCTCCACCCCTTAATAGGCAACGCTTGTAGAACCGCTGGAATTTCGTTTCACGGCAGTTTTAAACCGCCGCAAATCCATAACAAACCTGTCGCTATTCGGCGTGTCTCTTGTAGAGTTTGTACACCTCATTTTTTTATTGGTGCTGTTGTTGTGTTTTATTTTTTTTCTCCCATCTTCCTCATTTGATATTGTCTTTTTTGTTTAATTTTTTTTATTTCTCTTAAGAGAGTAAAATAAGAAGAATTATGAGAAATAAAATAAAAAAAGATGAAAATAAAAGCAGCAGAAGATGTGGAGGAGGAAGAGGAAGAGTTTTGAGTTATACAGAGTTTATCAGAACGAAAAATATCGAAATTTTTTAATAATAACATGTAAATTTCTAAGTTTTGACTCCGAAATTTTGCTAGAAATACAAAAATATCTTCTTTTAATGCTGTATTTTTTTCTTTTTATTCTTCTTTCTTACTTATTTTTGTTTTTTATTGCTCTTATTTATTCTTTTAGGAGCATTGCTTCTCATATTATACTTTAATGAACATGTATGTATTATATTGTAATATTATATTGTAATCTTATTTAATTGAATAAATGTAGATTCTTCCTCTTCCTACTAATTTTGTAGTATTATGTATTTTTTTTTCTTCTTCTTTTGATTTTTTTTTGTTTTTATTCTTATTAAAAGAGTAAAATAAGAAGAATCATGAGAAGGTAAAATAAGAAGGAGAAGATGAACAAAAAAAGATGACGATGATAATGAAGAAGGAGACAGAGAACGAGGAGTTTTGAGTTATCATTAAGTAAATTGTGGTTGTTTTGAATTGAGTTTGTTTGTGTGTCGTCATCATTAAGTAATTTCGGTAAATTTTGGATTTAATTTTGGTGTATTTTGGATTCAATTTTAGTGTATTCTGGATTTAATTTCGGTGCACTTTTGGTCTAAACTTATTTTGAACTAAGTTTGTTTGTGTGTCGTCATCATTAAGGAACATTTTGGATTTGAACTGTTATACATATAAGAATAAGAAGACGTTAATGACCATAACGATAACGATGATGAAGATAATCATGATGTAGGAGGAGCCGAGGAAAAAGAATGAGGAGATCGAAAAAATTCAAATAAGAAGAGGAGGAGGAGGAAGAGAAGAAAGCGATGGAAGTTTTGGTGTGGTGGTGAGGAAGACTATTACGAAAAAGAAAGATGAGGAAAAAAGAGGAAAAGAAGGAGGAGAAGATGTAGCAACATAGTTGAGAGAGAAAGAACAATGCAGAAAAAAAAAAGAACACGAAGTAGAAGGAGAAAAAAAAAAAAAAAACGCGTGATATGAAAAACGGTTATAACAATTTGATTGGATTTAGTTAAATATTTTGCTAAAAAAAAACGTATATTAATTACATTATACATTTCAAAAGTTTGCTTTTTTTTTTTATGATAACTTGTATGTCTTTAAAATCTGGAAATCTTTTTCAGATAGGCATTAATAAATTATTTTTTTCTGTATTCCCTATTTGAAAGCGCATCAAAAGTTAAGATGGTAAATTGAGTTTGATTTTCTTATGTACTATTTAAGTATTTATTAGATGCTTGTATTGCATTTGGGTAATTGGAGTTGCAGTATTTGAGTAGTCCGTACGCATTGTTTTCGGACAAGACCAAAAGATAGAAGAGTCTTATAAGAAAATTCGAGTAATCTTATAAAAAAATCTATATTTTTTTCTAGAAGTAATCTTAATATAAATAAGGAGTAGAATAAATTTTCCGAAAGCTTGTACGCACTTGTGTGTATGTGGTCATTTTTTCTGACAAATACATTAGGCGAAATCTATAATATTTTTATTTCAATATTTAAGTTGTTTAATTTTTTTTAATAAAAAATTAAATATACTTGGGAGTGCACCCATAATTTCGTTCAGAAGTTTTGTCTGCTTTCTTCCGCCACTTGTTGATTCCTTTTTCATCGTAATCATTCATATCAATTTCATATAGAACTAGTGCAAATTACATGCCCTTTATCTAACATTTGATAATATTATTAGAAAATTTTCAACCGTTCTGGTATAACTATTGATTTTAATTAATATATATTATATATATTTTTTATATATAATTAAATTATTAAAATATTAATATTATAGAAATATTTAAAATTTTTCTAATATTATATACTAATATTTTTTAATGGTAATATTACTATAAATATGGGATTCAAGTAACACCAAAATTTATAACATTTTAAAATCATTTTTTTAGTTTTAGATAATGATTTTTTAAAATATTATTATTGGAGTTTAATTTTTCACTACATTATAACAATAAAATAAAACCATTCTCTTTGTCTATTTTAAGGAACGATTTTATAACTGTACAATGATTTGTTTAGGCAACGGTTTTTTATTGTTGTTTAAATATTTGTACAAAGGATACACATAAAAACCATTGCCAATATTGTAACACTTTAAAACCGATATATTAGATGTAACACTCTAACTTTTAGCACGTCATGATCGTACTAAAGATAAGGTATTACTAATCTACTTTCCTCGTTTACTATTTAATATTAAGCCTTTAATTCGATATTGCGTTTCAATTTTTAAGAAAATACCTGAAAAGTTTGCTTTTATTAATTAAAATCATATATCAAAGATCCTCAAGCAATACTAATCACATAGTTATTAATAATAATAAATATCATACAACATAATTCAAATAAAACTCAGTTACAACTCCTATCCCTCTATATAAAATAAAATCTTAAATAACAAGGGTGAGAGAATTCTATGAAAGCAACTCAACACATAAATTCAACTCAAATATGGCTAATATTCGCCCGCAACTTCAAACTGAATCTTCGAACATGTGTCACTGAAAGGGTGGAAGATTTTGGGGTGAGAACAAACCACACATTCTCAGTAGGGAATGGGAATGTCGAAAGAGTAATGAAATAGATTGCAAATAATTAACTTTACTCAATAAAACTATATTTTTATCAAACCTTTTGAAAATACTTTTTACTATTACTTTATATAATTAATTACCTTCTTTAGATTTTTGAACTTAAGACAAATCTCAATCAGAACCTCAGTTCTCAATCACCTCAATACACAAACTAACAGCACAGAAAACAGATCAACACACAAACAAATAGCAATAAGACAAACAGCACAATCACAGAGAGACAAAATAAGCAAACACAATCAAATGCAAATGTGCAAACAATGATGATGCATGTCTAGCCCTATCGTAGGTAATGAGCTCATTTGTCGATTTTGACCCGCACCCGACGCAATCCGACTCGCAAGTCAGATAAGACATTCCAGCGACATAACCTCTGCAAGTTTCTACTTCTTGTAGGCGCTAATTCTCCAGCTGAAGTATGCCGAATATGACTTCTGCAAGTACTTGCAGGCGCTGATTCTCCAGTTGAAGCATGTGCCACTTTCTCCTGGAAGCCATTCCATACACACGGGCATCCCTGCACAATCATTCACACATAAAGCCCACGGCTTAACGATCTCACATTGGCACCCTAGCTAGTTACTTTCCGTCACCCTCTCGTGACCTTTTATTCATTTCATAATCACACGTGTCGTGTTCTCTTTCCTCTTTCCTTCTTTCTCTTAACAAACCAAACTCAAATAATAACTTGAAACAAAATCTATTCTAAAAAAAACTGAATTGTAAAACCTTATACTTTCTTAATAAATCAAGCTAAAAATAAAACTTTTTGTAATAAATCGAAATCAAATAGTTTTTAGTAATTAAAACGTTTTCTTTGAAGCTAAGACACTTTCTATTTTAATAAAATTCAGACCTTTCAAATCTTATGTTATTGAGTCAAACTAATAATTTTTAATAAATCAAATCAATAATGTTTTAAAATAAGCTTATAAATCAGATTTTAAAAATGAAATCACTTTTTGTATATTTTTACAAAAATTGGACAGCATCTCCCTTTAAAATTGGATTTCACCACCCTTTTCGGGTTCCAACCAAACCATTCTCAACCTCTTTTCAAATATTTCCAAAATCAGAAATCATTTTCAAATCTCAGTTTAATACCAACAAATTAAATCGACTTTCCAACTCAATAATCAAGAAATCAAATACATTTCATCACATTCAGTCATAAATGCAATTCAAAATTATCATTCAGTGATTTCAAATAATCATAAATTATTTGTAAATATCCACTAGACTTTCATGGCATTCATAAATTAAAACAGTTAATTTCAACACGAAATCTCTTACCTTTGTACGAAATCAGAATCAACGAAAGCTCCAGAAAAACTTTCTGACCGAGTTGCTGAAGAAGAAAACGTCAGAAATTATCTGTGCCTCCGAGAACTCCAATTGACTAAACTCAAGGGTAAGAAAACTACGTCACTGTCAACTTCTGCCGATCAAAAGTGACGCCAACATGTAGAGGAAGAGGATACAAACACTTTTATCGGATTAGATTTTTTATCAAAGTTACGGATCTAAAAAAAATCGAAGCCAAAATCCAAAGAAGTGTCACGGCTCTCCTTCAAGAACACTCGGTCTCTCACTTCATTCCCTTTCCCAGTTTTGATTTCGGTGATGATATTGAATATAATGAAAGGCATGATGATGATTAATGAATAAGATTATGTGTCATGATAATATATATGTATATAAGCATTGCAAGCCACGTTGCCAATTCTTTCTTTTCTTTTGCCTTAATGGCTTTGGCCAAGTAAATGAATCCAAGTTAAAAAAATATGATTATATATATATATATGTATAAGGCATATGAGCCATGTTTCAAATTTTCTTTCTTTACTCCCTTAAAGGCTTCGGCCAAATTTCTCTCTTTTCTTTTTTTTTTCTTAAATTTTATTATTAATAATAATAATAATAATAATAATAATAATAATAATAATAATAATAATAATAATAATAATAGTTTAATATTATTAATAATAATAATGATAGTAATAATAATAATTATAACAATGATAATAATAATAGTAATAATAATAATAATAATAACAATAAAAATAAACTTAATTCTTGTTTTATCAAATTATTTTTTTATAAATAATTCAAATTTAATAGAATAAATAATAATTAAATTAAACTTTGATAATTATAAAATTTTATTTAATTATTTTTTGTTAAAAATAATTTTTTTAAAAAACTACGTCTCAATATAATATATTTATTCATAAATAGTTAATTATTTAATTTTCAAAAATCCGAGGTCTTATATTAGATGGTCTTAGAGAACGGTTTTTACAATGTTGCTGTTAAAGTTCAATTTTTCGTTACGTTATAGCAACAAAATAAAACCGTTCTCTTTGACCATTTTAAAGAATGGTTTTATAATCATTACATCAATTTTTTTATTAAAAAATAATTTTTAATATTGTTTAAATAATTTAACAAATATTATTTATAGAAAAAATAAATTTAAAACAAATATTAGTTTTTGTTTCATTCAATTTTCGCTCTAAAATTTAACATATAATATTTTTTTTACACCTAAAGAAAAATCCAAAAAAATAATCAGAGCCCTACCACAGACTTCCTGCTCGTTCTTTTTTCCTCCCTCTAGCAAGCCCTAACCCACCACCATAACCCACCATTCATCATCTTACATTAGCCATCATCCTAGAACTTCACGCAACCTTCACCGTACCATCGAGCCCCAACCCACCGTCGAAGGAAGCAGTTCGTGGTGCGTCGTCACTGCGTCTCTGACTCTCTCTTCGCCGCGCATACGTGGGTCATCTCTGCGTCTCTCCTCGCCATGTACATGGGTCATGTCTACCTCTCTCCTCGCCGTGTATGTGGGTCGTCTCTGCCTCTCTCCTTTTCTCGGCGTGCGTCATCGTTGTTGGTTCTCTCCTGGCCGTCGCTGCTCCTCCGCTCCTCGTAGTGCGTGGTCTGCCCCTGTCATCGTTGCTGCTTCTGAATCGCGCCTTGTCTCGCGATCCTCTATCTCCTCAGCTCGTTGTCACTACTACATTTTGAACATTTGGTAACATTTATTGCTTAATATTTGTTAAAGTGTTAGTGATTATTATAAAATTATATATAAAGTAAGATTTATAATGAAATGTTAGTAAAAATATATAATTTTTTAAAAAACTTCAAAAATGTTACCTATTCCTACAACACACTTGAAATAAAAATCGGAGACCTAACCTAATGGTTGGGAAGGAAGAAAGATCGGAGAACCTGCTAGCGCTCTCAATCTCACTCCAAATTCCATTCTCCTTCGCACTCTCTCTCTTTCAATCTCACTGGCGCTCTCGATCGTGCTTCTCCGCTCCTTGAATCTCTCTCTCGTTTCAACAAATTCTAGGGTTGGATTTGTTATTCTCTGTTTTAAGGTGAGTCTAATGGAGGAGAAGAAGAACCTCCTTTCGTGTTATTTCTTCTCTAATTTTCACTGCAGGATTGGGGAACCTACTAGCGCTCTCAATCTCACTCCAAATCTTGTTCTCCTTTGCACTCTCACTCTCAATCTCACTGGCGCTCTCGATCATGCTCCTCCGTTCCTTGAATCTCTCTCTCGTTTCAACAAATTCTAGGGTTGGATTTATAGTTCTCTGTTTTGAGGTGAGTCTAATGGAGGAGAAGAAGAACCTCCTTTCGTATTCTTTCTTCTCTAATTTTCACTGCTTCATTATTATTCTCTACAATATTTTTAAGTATTTTGTATATATTTGTTAAGATTTGATGGCCATGAATCGATTGAAGTCCTAATGTTAAGATCTAGAACAGAGAGAAGCAAAGTGTTAGTAGTTAGCAACTAGAATGAGAGAAGCAAGACTTGGATATGATGTGATATGTTATGACTATTGTGACATGATATTGTCATGCATGTTTTGTTTCTGTTTGTAAACTTAGCTAACTTGTAATTTCATTGCAGAGGATTTCTCAACTATTGGACCAAATTGGACAAATGAACGAATTACTTATATTCTACTTTATGTAGACATTATGATAAACCGATAGTATCCCTATTTCTACTAAGTTGCTCATTGTTGTAACTTAATGTTTATTTCACTTTATTTTCCAGGTTTCATCTTTATACTTTAATTGCAGAAGCCTGAATTTGAGCCTCTAGTAAATGTGACTATGTGAGTCTCAATTCTTCTATGACTTAAATTTGCTGTGAAGCACATAATAACCTCTAAATTCATTGAAGCTATAGAACTAGACTTATATACAGAGACATTATAACTCATGTTCTCCTCACAATTACTATTATCCTCACCACGAGTTACTAATTTACTATTTACCAACATCTTCACTCTTGACTAGCGTTGATTTGATTTCCGATTCTCCATTGGTAGGTATCAATAAAAAAATAGTGATGATGTTGCATTCTTCATACATCTAAGAAGACTTCAACTATATGCATGTTTATTGTTGACTACCATATTAAGTCTCATCTTCATTCTAAAGCTGATATTCTGGAATTTAACTCCTTTTAAATTTACTTATAGAAGGAGAAAAAATACGTAACTGATTGAAATTTCAAATTATTGTTATTCCACATGTTTAGGGAAGTAGTTAGGATATGGATATTATAAATAAGAAAGCTGAAAAGCTTTTAAGCAAGGGAATAAGTGGAGTGACTATTTAGTGGAGAGTTTGGCCTCTCGAATGCCAAGTGAATCTTCTTTCATTACTCATTCTTCTTCCTTCTTTTCTAAATAATATTTTCTTGAGAGTATCACCTTGATACCTCAACCTTTCTCTATCCTATCTTCTACCTCTCACCTCCTATTACTCTAATTGCTAATTATCTGCTACTGTACCTCTTGATATTCTGGAGTTAGTAAGAAAACCCTTAACAATTAGTTGTGCACTGATGTGATAGCCAATGCTGAAGGATCTGATATTTTTGTTGTCACCTTGCCTAGTAACTTCTTTAATTTTTTTTTGAACCTGTGAGTATGTGGAGGAAATACCACCAGTGTTGTAAAAATCGGACCGGACCGGCCAGTTCGACCAAAAATCGGTGAACCTGATCCTAAGCCGGTCCGGTCTGCTAATTGAACTGAACAAGGTAGAGAACCAGTACGAACCGGTCAAACCCAGAGTGAACTGATAAAAACCGGTCAAACTCGATAAAATCGGTCCGACCAAACCGTTGGATATTAAAATTTTTCAAATTCGGTAGGGTGGGTTTCGAACCCCTGTCCTCAATGTAAAAGGAGTAAGTCACAACCACCAGGTTGTCACAATTCTAGTTAATATATTTACAAATTATATTATATATAGATATCTTTTATCAAATAATTTACTTCTATTTAATTTATTTTAATTTTAATTATAAACTCACTTATTTTTAAATTAATTATATTTTTATTTAACAATAACTATAAATTTACTTATTTTTTCTTTTCATAATTATATAATATCTATTAATATTATTTTTTAATAAATACTTGTAGTATATAATAGTATAATAGATATAAATTAATTAATAAATTATTAAATTTTAAAAATAATTATTATTTTAATATAAAAACAAAATAAAATATTTATGATAGAGTAAAATTAACAAAATACTTATTATTCCTGTTTCATATTATTTTAGAATAGCTAGATATTCTTAAAATGCTAGTAAAAATATGTATTTTAAATTTTAATTTTAAATTTTTGACTATTTTTATTTTTTATTTACATAGGACCGGGTTAACCGATTCAACCAGTGACCCACCGGTTGAACCAATGACCCAGTAACCCAGTAACTTGACCGGTTCGATCACCGGTTCGGTTCTGACAACTATGAATACCACCCAAAGGATAAAAGATAAATTTAACTAACTACCACTCTCACGCTCACTCTGGCTCATTCCTTTGCATTACAAATTGTTTATGTCTAGTTCTGATAAGATGCGAATGCTTCCTTTGTTGGATTTGGATATTTTAATATGAAAACTGCAATAGCAATTTTGAGTTCCTCTATCTGCATTATCATGTAACTCAGTTTAGTGGAATAATTACAGGTTTCCGTTTGATTCTGGCCTTGTTCAACTAAAAGATTCAGGAAGCAATCGTGATGCTTTTGCACTTCTTGATGAGGTTAGTTGCTTCTTGTACCACATCTTTGGTATGAATTTCCCATAAAAGAGGATTTGTATGTTTCAAATTGAGGTTTCTTCTCTGTCTGCAAGTTGATATGCTCCAGGAAGAGAATAAAAGCATACTTGATAAGGTATTTTAATATTATCTATTTCTCCTTTTTGATGCTGATAGTACCAACCTTGGTTGAAACTGATACACACAGCTCAGAGTTGAGAAAGAGAGATGCAAGGAAGTAGAGGCCAGAGTTAGAAAGCTTGAGAAATGGGTACTTTCTTTATTTCTTTCTTGGTATATGATTGAGGTTTAATAGTATATATGACACAACTGCATTATGACATTGCAGAAAGGAAGCAGCATTGCGCCAAAGAGAGGTAATGTGGGAATAACTTGAAGTGTATATGCGTGTATCATAAAAGAAGTATGTATAACCAAATAGTAGCATGTACCATCTGTTGTTGGATACAGGTTGCACTTAAAAATGCCAAAGACTCTAAGGATGGAATTGATAAGGAAATCACATCTTTGGCCAAGGTGGGTAAGTTGTTTCTCCCATCAGATTTTGTGATTCTTGACATGAGAGACGATGAAAATGCCTCCATAATCCTAGGAAGACCATTCCTAGTCACTGGGAGAGCTCTAATTGATATAGAAGTGGGTGAATTAGTACTTAGAGTGCATGATGAGCAACTGGTCTTTCATGTCTTTAAAAATATGCATTCATCAGGTGAAGAGGAAAAGTGCATGCAAACTGAGCTTATTGTTCCAACCCTTCAAAAACCTCCTAATAATGCACAACGAGGTTTACAGCTCAAGCCTCCTTTGGTGACTATCAACAAAATTTCTCCTGACATCAAACCTAAGTTTGGTGTTGCGAATACATCATCCATTAAGGAGGAGAAAAAGAGGGAGATTGAATACGTCCCAGCTAGGCATGTAGACAATCATTTTCCAGTCACTCTTGACACACATCCAACATTACCTAAGGCTCCTGAGTACAAGTCTAAGATGCCATATCCTCAGAGACTTCAAAAGGAGACCAAGGACAAGCAGTTTTTAAAGTTCTTGGAAATTTTCAAAAAGTTACAAATTAATATTCCTTTTGCTGAAGTTTTGGAGCAAAGCCTCTGGTACGCGGAATCGTGATTACACTTTAAGTATGTAAAATTCATCGCTCTTTCTTTCTTTGGTAATGGCGCCAAAAACATGATGCCAAGACCACGGTTCACAACTCCGTGTAACTGACCAGCAAGTGCACTGGGTCGTCCAAGTAATACCTTACGTGAGTAAGGGTCGAATCCCACGGAGATTGTTGGTATGAAGCAAGCTATGGTCACCTTGCAAATCTCAGTTAGGCAGATATAAATTGATAATGGTGTTTTCGAAATTAATTAATAAAATAGGGATAGAAATACTTATGTAATTCATTGGTGAGAATTTCAGATAAGCAAATGGAGATGCTTTCGTTCCTCTGAACCTCTGCTTTCCTGCTATCTTCATCCAATCATTCTTACTCCTTTCCATGGCTGGCTTTATGCAAGGGCATCACCGTTGTCAGTGGCTACATCCCCTCCTCTCAGTGAAAAATATGCTCACATGCTCTATCATAGCACGGCTAATCATCTGTCGGTTCTCGATCATGTTGGAATAGGATTCACCCTCCTTTTGCGTCTGTCACTAACGCCCAGCACTCGCGAGTTTGAAGCTCGTCACAGTCATTCAATCATTGAATCCTACTCGGAATACCACAGACAAGGTTTAGACTTTCCGGATTCTCTTGAATGCCGCCATCATTCTAGCTTACACCACGAAGATTCTGATTAAGAGATCTAAGAGATATTCATTCTAGCTTATTTCATGTAGAACGGAAGTGTTTGTCAGGTACGTGTTCATAGGGGAGAATGGTGATGAGCGTCACACATAATCATCACCTTCATCACGTTCTTGGGTGCGAATGAATATCTTAGAAGCGAAATAAGATGAATTGAATAGAAAACAGTAGTACTTTGCATTAATCTTTGAGGAACAGCAGAGCTCCACACCTTAATCTATGGAGTGTAGAAACTCTACCATTAAAAATACATAAGTGAAGGTCCAGGCATGGCCGAGATGGCCAGCCCCCTAAAACGTGATCAATAGTCTCCTAATATGAACAATGGATTAAAACTGAGACCAAAGATTGTCAAAAAGACTAGTAAAATGTCCTATTTATAATAAACTAGCTACTAGGGTTTACATGAGTAAGTAATTGATGCATAAATCCACTTCCGGGGCCCACTTGGTGTATGCTTGGGCTGGGCTTGAGTGTTGCACGTGTAGAGGTCCTTCTTGGAGTTGAACGCCAGCTTTTGTGCCAGTTTGGGCGTTCAACTCTGGTTTTGGCTCCTTTTCTGGCGCTGGACGCCAGATTTGGGCAGAAAACTGGCGTTGAACGCCAGTTTACGTCGTCTATTCTTGGCCAAAGTATGGACTATTATATATTGCTGGAAAGCCCTGGAAGTCTACTTTCCAACGCAATTGGAAGCGCGCCATTTCAACCTCTGAATCTGATTTCTGCTCAAGTCCCTCAATTTCAGTCAGAAAATACCTGAAATCACAGAAAAACACACAATCTCATAGTAAAGTCCAGAAATGTGAATTTAACATAAAAACTAATGAAAACATCCCTAAAAGTAACTAGATCCTACTAAAAACATACTAAAAACAATGTCAAAAAGCGTATAAATTATCCGCTCATCAGCCTCTCTATGTTAAATTCATGAAGGAGTTGAAACACTATGTTCAACCTCCACCTTAGCAGAACTAACCGTCAAGCTAATGACGGTAAAGAAGCGCTTGTTGGGAGGCAACCCAACTATAGTATCCTTTAATTTCAAGCTCATTTTATTTATTTTATTTTATTTATTTATATTTATCTCTTAATGATAATTCTGTAGTTCTCCTTTGTTTTACATGTGTTTTGGTCATGCAAAATGTTAAAAATAGGAACAGGAGTAATCAGAAGGAATTTCGAACACCCTGGAGGAGTGAGATATGGCCAGGGTGGCACCAAACTTGGCTAGTCCATGTTTGGCACCACATAATGCGTGTAAATTGATGGAATCACCCTGGAGGGGTGGCACCAAACTTTGGATTTCCAAGTTTGGTGCCATAGTCGACGTAACTTGTGAAGAAATTGTGGAAGGGGGTGGCGCCAAACTTGGATTTCTGGAAGTTTGGCGCCACCAATAATAAAACAAGGCCAATTTTCACTCCAGGGTGGCGCCAAACTTGGCCCCCCTGGATTTTGACGCCACTCTCTCTTAAAAAAAAAACAAAAAACAAAAAAAATCCAAAAAAATTCTAAAAAAAAATAATTTTAACTTCTCTTGTCCTTTTATCATTGTTTTCCTTCTTTTGCAATAATTTTTGTTTTTACTCATCCGTGCAATTTTTTTATATCCCTCCCCATTTTTAGTTTTTCTTTGCTTGGGGACAAGTAAACTTTTAAATTTGGTGTTGTAGAGTGCGCTCTTTGTTTATCTTATCATCAATGGCACAAAAGGGAGGTGAACCATCTTCACGGAGGAGTAAAGCCTGAGGAATGAGATGGCCACCGTGATAACAGAGGTGGTTCAGTCCCTTTTTCACTTCCTATTTCCTTTTGTTCTTATTATATTATATTCCTGTTTTATGCTGTTTTGTTTGAGTGTCTGCATGATCTTTAGTAATTTTAAATCCTATGTTCTAGTTTAATTCTGTTATTTTTAATTTTGTTGTTTGTTTTAGCTTGAAAAAAACAAAAAAAAAAGTATAAAGATGTCTCATGTGTTGCTCACTAAGCCTGAAAAGAAATTCAAAAGAAAAGAAGTAGTAAAATGCATGAGTTGAGTTATATATATATATATATATATATATATATATATATATATATATATATATATATATATATATATATATATATATATATATATATATATATATTGAGTTGTTCTAGTTACTTTGATGTGGTGGCACTATCTCTGTTTCTGAATGTATGAATTAACTGTGCATATTTGACATTGGAGTTGAGAATATTGGTTCTTGAGGAAAAGAAACCTAGAGAAGTATTATAGATTCTCTGAAATAAGAAAAAGATTGATTCTTGAAGTAAAACAAATAGCAAAAAGAAAAAAAAATCAAAAGAAAAAGGTCCATGGCTTTGAGCATCAATGGTTAGGAGGGTCAAAAACTTATCTAAAGCTCAAAAGAGTAGTTTTTCCTAACCTTATGCTTGTGGTGTGAAAGTGTCAAGCAACCCTTGAGACTGAGCACTTAAAGCCGTGACCCATTGCTGTTACAGAGTATGCCTAATGTTCTGAACACCACTGTCTGGGAGAAACAGAAAAAAAAATTAGAACTCAAATAATTCCCCAGTTAAGTGCTTATGGTGTTCATGTTTCAAGTTAAGATTGAAAACAAAACACTTAGAGTCACGGCTGAGCTCAAGGCGCGAAGCACTAAAGAAAGGAAAAGCTGTGTTCAAGAATCAATTAGAGCTTAAAGAAGAGAATCTATAATATCATCCAAGTTCTAGTTCTGAAGGATACTAATATTTCTGAGCTTCAAAGGATAGTGAAATGTCGAACCTATGCAAAATTAGAGTGTCATAAGTCCTATTCAATAACTAAACCTGAGCTTAAATGAAAACTCAAATCTCAGACATTTTCTCTTCTTGGTCCTATATCGTTTTAGTTGCTTGAGGACAAGCAACAGTTTAAGTTTGGTGTTGTGATGCGTGAGCATCTTTTCTATCTTTTCCTAGTGAATTTGCACTCAAAATTGTTAAGTTTAATCATTATTTAAGTATTTTTAAGCCATTATGGATGCTACTTTAAGTCGTGTGCAATTTGGTTTATTTCAGGTAGCATTCGGACGGATTTGACAGAGAAAAGGAAGAAAGTGGATGATATTATCAACCCTGACCTCCTTGCACTCCAACAGGAATAACTTGAGCTACAAAGGTTTAATTGACACGGTTTCTGTGGAGTTGCAAAGCTAACTTTCATAGCTTTTTAACAATATATAATAATCCATGCTTTTCTTCGAGAATTCCTGCCTTGGTGGCGCCAAACTTGGGATCTTCCAAGATGAAGAAAAATCAAGAAACACACGCGGGTGGAGTGGTGCTAAACTTGGCCCTGTCCAAGTTTGCCACCAGCCTCAGGAAAAGAAGTGGTCCCTTTTCTTACTAACGAGCCATCACGAGATTTTTTAGTTATTTTGATTAAACTTTATTTTATTGTACAAGAGAAAAATATATTATTTAGTTTTAGAAAATATATTTTACATTAATTAGGATTAGATATAAAAGGGAAAAGATTTAGCCTTTCGGGCTCTTCTCTCTTATGCACCTCATTCGACAGTTTACAGTTTTTTTAGAATCCTAGTTTTCTGTCTGAGTCATGAGCAACTAAACCTCCACTGTAAGGTTAGGAGTTCTATTTATTCTATGGATTAATACTATTACTCTTCTATTTTAATTCATGTATTGATTTCAATTTCAAGAATTTGTTTTCGTTCTTCATCTTACGAATTTGGGTAGATCGGAAGAATAACCCTTATTCTATATGAGTTCTTGTGAACCTTGGAAAAGTAATTTACTTGAACAACAACTTGAAAAATAATTTTTCCTAAATCACTAATTATCTGGACTTAATGGGATACATGATATATAATCCTCTTATATTTGGATAATTAGTGTTTTTGTGGTACATAAACTAGAATTGAACTTAACCCTCTAATTGAACTTAAGTGACCAAGGAATTGACAGTTAACTAGGTTAGAGGAGACTAAATTACTAAGAAATTAGGGTTTAGTCACATATAGTTTGCCATGAATTGAATCTTGCATGATTAAAATAGTTGGTAAGAGAAGTTAATCCGAAAGATAAATAACTCCGAAACCTTAACTATTTTCTCATACATTCTTCACATCAATTTACTGTTTGCTTTTAATTCTCTGAATTTACTGTTTAATGCAATTAAAACCACAAAACCACTCTTTTATGCTTTTCTAACTAAGTAAATCGCTTAATTATTGTTGCTTAGTCCATCAATTCTCATGGGATCGACCCTCACTCACCTGAGGTATTACCTGGTACGACCCGGTGTACTTGCCGATTTTTGTGGACTTTAAATTCTGCACTATACATATGCTTTCTCCCCCCCCCCCATTATTGCCAGCATAAATAGTTTAGAAGCTAAGGCATTGTATTTGCTGCTTTGAATTCCCAATCAATGGTTGTCATGCATAACCTATCAAATCATTTTTCCTTTCTCATTTTGATTGCTTACTTTAGGTTGAGGATGCTATTGTGCAAGTATTATCCCAACAATTTTGATTTTTAAACTGTTCAAGTAGTTCTTATTCCCTAGAGTAGAACATTAGAGATCATCTTCAGCTAGTGGAAAATAGTTTAATTTTTGCTGCATAGTACATTAGTGATTTTCAAGTGGTAGGTAAGCTCATCTTTATCCCCTTTGTCTTCAGTTCGAGCCCTTGGATGTATATAAAACTGTATTGAGAGAAGTAGTTATAGTTCCTCCAATCGGGTTAGTATACCAGCGGCAAAGACTCATGGTTTTCATTCTTACTTTAATTGTGCTTGTTAATGGAGTGTAAATAGAGAATATAAAAGAGGTTATAATTTCAATTCAGGATTGTTGTTTTTGGGATAGAATCAAGTTATCTTTTGTTATTAATATTGTCAAAACAAGTTTTTATTGACATGCATAAAGATTGAAAGAATAGATGTTGTCAAATGGATGGAGTATTGGAATATGGTTCTATGTATATGGAAGGAATGCATAAAATTTTGTATGTTTTATGTCAAAAATTTTCCCCTTATCACCGTACATGTGTTTGACAAGTGGAGCGTATGTATAGGTGATCCCATGTTGTTTTTGGCTTAATATGTTCAATTGCATAAGAAGGTAGTGATGGATTTTTTGTAGGTTTTTGGAGCTCTCTACGTGCTGCAGGAAGCTGGGGAGACTGAGTTGGTGCTTCAGATTGCCAATTATTTATGTTTTATGTACTGTGTATCACTTTTCTTTTTTTATATATGATGAAATATTCATAGAGTTTAATTTCTATAAATATTTTTTTTTTCGTTTTATTTGCATCACGAAGCAAACTAGTACAATGATTATTGATTAATGAAAGAGGTTATAAAAATTTCATTTTGTGAATTTGTGAATTTAATGAAATATTTTATATTGTAGTAATTAATTTTAGAATATTTATATTGTTTATAATATAAAATAAAAAATAGTATAATATAACTAAAAAGATGTTACTAAAGATCTTTTGTAATATTTTTTAAGTGTTACAAAAAAATATCTATGGTAATATTTTTCTATGTGTTACAAAAAATATATATGGTAACATTTTTCTAAGTGTTACATAAAATATCTATTATAACATTTTTTAAGTGTTACAAAAAATATCTATGGTAACATTTTTCTAAGTGTTACCAAAAAAGGTCTATTGTAACATTTTTCATAATATTACTATAGAAGATCTATTGTAACATTTTTATTAAATATTGTTAAATATTTAGAAAAATGTAAGTAAAATTCTTTACATAGGGTATATTTAACATTTGATAAAATGTTACTAACATACATAAGTAACATTTTAATATGATTTGGTAACATTTTTTAAATATTAGTAAAAGTCAAGTATGTAGTAGTGTGTGGCTCAACTTCTGTTTAGGTAACTCAAGTCTCTTCTTAATAATAACTAACCTTGTAACTCTTTGGATCTGGAATAAATGTCCCAGACCCAACTTTATATCTTGGATGCTCACCAAAACCAAATGGAACACTATCATAATTGGGTCCAGAATTTTGCATCATAAGAAGGAAGGGATGATTCTGACTAATGTCACCAAAAGAAGGTTGCATCATATTTGAAACAATCCTAGTACAAGTAAGAGGAGGAGATTTTCCCAGTAATAATTGTGACTGAAGTGGTGGTATTATAGGTGGACTAGAACAAGAAAATGGACCTTGCAATTTTCCTTCTAAACATAATCTTGCATTCTGCATGTTTTTCCAATGGATTGCAAAATCACCTTTTAAAATATCAACTAATAATGTAGTTTCCATGTTCATAGCCACAGGAACGAAAATGGTGTCACATTATTATTATTATTATTATTATTATTATTATTATTAATTGGACCAAGTAATGTGATTTTAATTGATTTGGATTTTGTTTTGACCTTAATATTGATTTGGTATAATGTTGCTCTATTTTGGTCACTGGTTCTCTGGAAATATATTTTCTGTTCTGGTCACTTCTCTGTGTTGGTCATTGATTTATAATAGAAAAATATTAATTCTATTTTGATTGGAACTATTCCATGCAAATAAAAGATTTTTTGTTGTTAATTTTTAGATATCATAAAGCAGAAAAATTTTTTTGTTCACAAAATATATTTCCAGAGAACCAGTGATCAGAATAGAACTGCATTATACCAAATCAATATTAAAATAAAAACAGAATCCAAATCAATTAAAATCACATTACTTGGTCCAATTAATGGTAATAATAATAATGTGACACCATTTTCATTCCCTGTGGCTATGAACATGGAAACTACATTATTAGTTGATATTTTGGAATGTGATTTTGCAATCCATTGGAAAAACATGCAGAATGCAAGACTATGTTTAGATGGAAAATTGCAGGGTCCATTTTCTTGTTCTAGTTCACCTATAATACCACCACTTCAGTCACAATTATTATTGGAAAAATCTCCTCCTCTTACTTGTACTAGTATTGTTCCAAATATGATGCTACCTTCTTCTGGTGACATTAGTCAGAAACATCCCTTCCTTCCTATGATGCAAAATTCTGGGCCCAATTATGATAGTGTTCCATTTGGTTTTGGTGAGCATCCAAGACATAAAGTTAGGACTGGGACATTTATTCCAGATCCAGAGAATTACAAGGTTAGTTATTAATAAAAAGAGACTTGAGTTACCTAAACAGAAGTTGAGCCACAACGAGCTGAGGAGGTAGAGGATCGTGAGACAGGGTGCGATTCAAAAGCAGCAACGATGACAGGGGTAGACCACACACTGTGAAGAGCGGAGAAGCAGCCATGGAGAGGAGAGAACCAACAACGACCACACACACCGAGAAGAGGAGAAAGATAGAGACAACCCACATATGCGGCGATGAGAGAGGCAGAGACGACCAACGTACGCGGCAAGGAGAGAGCCAGACACGACCCACGTACGCGGCGATGAGAGATGCAGAGACGTCCCACGTATGCGCGACAAGGAGAGAGTCAGAGATGCAGTGATGGCGCACCACGAACTGCTTCCTTCGACGGTGGGTTGGGGCTTGATGGTATGGTGAAGGCTGCGTGAAGTTCTGGGATGATGGCTAACGTAAGATGATGAATGGTGGGTTATGGTGGCGGGTTAGGGCTCGCTAGAGGGAGAGAAAAGGAACGAGTGGGAAGTCTGCGTTAGGGCTTTGATTATTTATACGGGTTTTTCTTTAAGTGTAAAAAAAATTATATGTTAAATTTTAGAGCGATAATTGAATGAAACAAAAACTAATATTTGTTTTAAATTTATTTTTCTATAAATAATATTTGTTAAATTATTTAAACAATATTAGAAAATTATTTTTTAATAAAAAATGATAGAATAGTTATAAAACCATTCTTTAAAATAGTCAAAGAGAACGGTTTTATTTTGTTGCTATAACGTAACGAAAAATTGAACTTCAACAGCAATATTGTGTTTCTAGCAAAATTTCGGAGTCAAAGCTTAGAAATTATTAAGAAATTTTGGTTTTTTTGTTCTGATAAATTTTGTATAATTCAAAACTTTTCCTTTTCCTCTCTCACATCTTCTGTTACTTTTTTTCCTTTTTCATCTTCATTTTTTTATTTTATTTCTCATAATTCTTTTTGTTTTACTCTTTTAAGAGAAATAAAATAAAAAACAGAAGAAAAAATAAACAAAAAAGATAATATCAGATGAGCAAGATGAGGAGAAAAAAAATAAAAATAAAACGCAGCAACAACAACACCAATAAAAGAAAGAAAATGAGGTGTACAAAAAAATACGAAGAAGAAACACGGATAAAAATGACGTAATTTCACGTACATGTTGTGTGAATGAATTTAATGTGTAGCGAAACTATAAATAATTTATCTATCTATAATTAATTAAGTCATTGGAATGAGGTAATTAATATGCTGACTTTTACTCATTTAATTTTTCATCCAAAATAAAATAACTTAAATATCGAAATAATCAAAAGTGTAATTATAATTTATTATTATTAATTATTATTTTTAGATCTCGTAATAATTTAATTTGTTTATTACACGGTAGTAAATTTATACTAATAAATTTATATTTTTAATCAAATTTTATAAATATAATTAAATGTTATAAATTATATGGTCAAATTATATTTATATTTAGCAAGTCACCAAAAAATATTTATATTTAGCATACTTGTCAAAACCGACTTGGTGGTCGAATTAGTCAGACTATTAGTTCATTGATTCATTAGTTCAACCAATAAGTCATTAGTTGAACCGATAAAAATTGATCTCATATAAATAAAAAAATATAAAATAATCAAAAACCTAAAATTAAAATTTAAAATGAACGCGCTCTGTGCCTCTCTCACACTCGGTCCAGAGCTCCTCTCATCGAGCTTCAGGTCCTCCCTCACATCCGTCCAGCCACCGCCTTCTCCCTCACTTCCCTTCCATCGCAACCTTCCTTCCCCTACATCGCACAACCACCGTGTGAACGTGGAAGCTTCCGTCGCGCAGCCACAGTCCCGTCGGTGCTAGCTCTATTCCACTGCAGCCACTGTCCCGTTCAAAGCCCGTTTGAAGGTGCTCATTGTCTTAGTGTCTCCCTCTTGAGTGCTCTGTTCAAGGAATTTAGCTTCTAGGAAATTTTTTAAAATGTATTGAATAATTTTTCATTACTGTAAAGTTCTGTGAACTGTGAATTGTGATTTTTTATTTTTCTGTGAACTATGAACTGAACTCTAATCTAGTTTTGCTGTGTCCACCTCTTTCCACCGCGTTGTTCTGTT
Organism: Arachis hypogaea; assembly: GCF_003086295.3. Classification (NCBI taxonomy): domain Eukaryota; kingdom Viridiplantae; phylum Streptophyta; class Magnoliopsida; order Fabales; family Fabaceae; genus Arachis; species Arachis hypogaea. Next base: position 12,862,807 of record NC_092051.1, read on the forward strand.
GTGTTTATTATTTTTTTACTATAATTTTCTGTTATTGATCTTGTTACGTTGTTATTTTGCTAAATTGTTGGGTTGCTGTGTTTGAATTTGCTGGATTGAGATTGGGATTGTTCTTGTTTTTTATTGGGTTGTTGAATTTTCTATTTAGGTCTTGTTCTTGCTTATTTGCTAAATTCAATAAATTTTTGTTGTTGTGTACCTATTGTTGTTCTTGAGATTATTGAGTTGCTATGTTTTTGCTAAATTGTTAATTTGCTAATTATCTAAATTGTTGTAGTTGTGATTTTTGAGATTGAGATTGTTGGTTGGATTTGCTATTATATTGTTGTGTACCTATTGTTTGTCTTTGAGATTGTTGGGCTGTATTTTTGCTAATTTGTAAAATTGTTATTGTGATTTTTGAGATTGTTAGGTGGTTGTTGTCTTCTTCGCTGTTGTGGTGTGTTTTTTTGTGCTTTGCTGTGAACTATTGTGGTTTTTTGTGTTCAATTAAGTCAATTAAAACTATGCTTTGAGCTTAATTGTGCTTAGATTGTTTAGTTAATTCAACATGTGAATTTTGCCAGTTATGCATTTCTTAATTCCTAGATTAAAACTTGCACTAGTTTCTTTCCCAGTAACAACCTATGTGACTAATTTTGCACTATTATGAACTTATCCATTCACTTTGTAGGCATGCACTTGGTGGCTTTGATGGAAGCACAATGGTGTCAACCGTTGAAGTGTTTGATCTTCTTCATGAAGCATAGATAACCAGGGAACAAATGAATCATCCTAGTCGCGAAAGCACAATTGTGTCTACTAACATTAGTCTTAATTGTAATTCAGTGGTACCTGTTCTATGTTGTGCTAACTGAATGTGTCTATATATGTTGAGTTTGGAAAACTAATATTTGATTAAAATGATGAACAAATATTATTAGAGAATTATTAATTGTTTATATGATTATGTTGTGCTTGTGTGTAGGAAAATAATCAAGCCCATACATTGTGGTCCATCAGAACTAAAGCCAAGCCCTATCACAAGTTTATGAACCAAATATGAGAAAATAAGGAAATGAGTCCAAAATTCTTCAAGCCTCATATGGTTACCTACTCCCATACATGAATCCCAAGTTTAAATCACTTTAATCCTACTTAGCTTCCACCGAAAGCCAAAAGTCCTCTCATCTCTCTCCTCTCTCTTTTCATTTCGGTCACGTCACTCAACAAGGAAGAAAGAAAGAAAAGAAAAGTGCAGAAGATATGGTAGGTTGAAGGACAAAAGGTGTGTTTCCAAATCCAAGCAAGAAGAAAGGGCTACAACCAAGAAGCTAGTCACTCCTCAGTCAGAACACATCAAAAAGTTTCTTTCTCCTTTCGTGCTTCACCAAGGAACCAAGGAGAAATCAGCCAAGCACTAAGAACAGAACAAGAATCAATGAAGAAAACGAAGTCAACTATGGCCAGAAGCTTATCAATGCTCAAAAATAAAACTTGGAGTCAAAGCAAAGCTCTACGGACAAGATTGAAGAAGCTTGAAGAAAAAGGATGAGAGAGAATGGGCAAGTTGCATACAACAGATTCGGATTTCTCTCTCCTCACTGACGATGCTGCTGCAAGCTCTATGAAGGTGAAGAAGACATTATGAACCTTGAACTAGCTTCAACCTTGGAAGTTCACTCTTCTATAATAAGGGTGAATGGCCAAGGGTTGAAGGTAAGAGAGTAAGAACAAAGCACAGAGTTTGGTTCTCCTAGCTTTCTAAGCTTGTTGAGTTCTTCTCCTTCATGTTATTCATTTAATATTTCTTTTCTCAGTTTAATCTGTCTGAGTCTCATTGAAAAAGGCAAACATGGTGAGATTTGTAAGAAAAAACCAATAAGAGGTAAAAGGCAGTGAGTTAAACTTGAAGAAAAAGCCATAAGATATTTCAGATTTTTTTTGTACATCTTTCTATTTTGAGTCATGATCCTGTGAGAATTTGCTTGCAAGTTGGGTTAGCACTTTGCTGTTGAAAGCTAGATTGAGGTCTAGTCAAATTTAGATTGGGTTAGAATCTGGATTTGTCCTAGATAGGATTGGATAAATCCTAAGGAAACATTGGTGTATGTAATGTGTTGGAAAAGTTAGTAAAAACCCATCATAATTGTGATGGAGACTGGATGTAGGCTACATTGCACTAGGTAGCTGAACTAGGATACATCTGTGTGTCACTTCTTCTTCACTACTTCACTTCTGGTTCTATTACCCAGGAGACAAAAATAAAGTGTCTCTCAACTCATCACGAGACAAAAGCAAAAATATCTCCTAAATTTTTTTGAAAATACAAAAAGTAATATTCACAAGAAAAGGAAGCTAAGATTCAACCCCCTTCTCTTAGCCACTGATAACCATCAATATATAATAATCGATAGGTGGAGAATTACAAAGAAGTAACTTTCTAATGATGTTCATAAGCATTTTTATCTAATCTTGAATGAATGTTTTTTTATCCTCGACTCTAGATTGTCAACTGTAAAGAAATATATCAGCATTCATTTATTGTTTTTATTATAATACCTAAAATATTTTTTATTTTGTTATTGTTATTTGACTCTTGAATTTGTATTTGGATGATATTATAATATTGTGGTTGATGTAGTATATTTAATTTGGATGATATTTTAAAGTTTATATTAGACTATAATTATGTTTTAGTATGTCTATTTATATTTTATTTGTTATTTTATTATAAAATGGTTATTCTGGTTGGACTACGATTGAACCGATTAAACCAATAAATCAATGAACCAATAGCTAGAGCGATTCGATGACCAGTTCGGTTTTCAGAACCTTGAATCAAGAGATATTGAAAGTTACTGGTGATGATGTTGAGGTATCAGAAAAACATCGCCTAGACCAAACAAGCAATCATTTCCTTTTCTTCTTTTATATTAGTGGTGGTGGCAGTAAGCAATGAGAGCCAAGCCAGTAGACTGATTATAGTTATTGCTATTTTCATTCCTATGGTTTTTCCATTTTGGTAATTATTGATTGATAGAATTTTCTCCTTCATGTGTGCTGCAGGTTCACTATTATGAGAGGTTATCACCCTTAGTGTCGTTGAAGGTCCCTCTTGGATCCTATTCTAATATAAGAAATGGTGATTGCATTGTAACCTTTTCACGTTGAGACATTTACAAATTAAAGGTGAGATCTTACAATTTTTATATCATAATTTTTTTTTGTGAATTTACTTACATATTTCATTCGCTTGTCTTATATACACAATGGACTAACTAGTAAAAGTTGGCATTCATATTGTTCAGAAGAAAATTGAGAATCAAGGAAAGCATCTTTGTTCAGTAGTATATGGTTCGTTGCCACCAGCAACTCGAACAAGGCAGGTGTAGACTCTTACCTAAGTTTTAATTCTCTTGTTGACTTTCACTTGTTTCATGGAAATCTGATATTTGAATTTCAAGTTTTACTCTTTCCATACAAAAATTTATGCTATTTGTTTCCTTGTTTGGAAAACTTCACGTGTGTCAATAATTGACAATAAATATCATGCTAGCCAAAATCAGTTGTGCTCCAATGTTATTTATAATGGATTGTATTTGGATGTCAACCCTTAAGAATTTTCTGAGTTGAAATTTTAATTAGGACTTCAGGCAAGCATGTTCAATGATTTAACAAGCGAGTTTGATGTTCTAGTGGCCAGTGATCCCATCGGAATAGGTCTTAATTTAAACATATCTAGGATCATATTTTCAACCTTGAAGAAGTTTGATGGTTTTGAATTTCGGGACCTGACTGTATCTGAAATAAAACAGATTACAAGTAACACAAGATTCAACTAAGTAGATAGACACGATTTTGAAAAAAAGAAAAAAAAATAAAGTAAAGAATTGTACTTTATGTTATGTTATTAGAAATTAATCAAATTATATTTTTATATTCTATTCAAATTTGGAGACTTGGATATTTGAATCTTATTTTATTCTGGAGTTTTTGAATGCATATTATTGCAGGGAGAGCTGGTAGATATAGGTCAAATTTTCTTGTTGGATAAGTAACATGCATAGATGCAGAGGAATCTACCCTTGCTTCATTCATCTTTAAACTCCCCATCACCCACTTTAAAGGTAACTTGACTTCGATCATCCTATATGTATGTGTTCCTAGACCAAAAAAGTTGATGAAGAAAAAAAAATGAACAAGAAGGCTCACTTTAAGTATGAATCACTTTATGTCAAGCCTTTTGTTGATAACTTGATATGAATGAATTTCTTTATTTCAAGATTTCCATTTTGATGCTTTATGTTTAACGCTTAATCTGATGCAGTATGCTGGATTACTTCCTACTTCTTACTTTTGCTATTTTTTTGTTTTGTTTACAGGAAAACCATCCATGTTGAAGGGGAAAACGAACTTAATTAGGTCACAAATTTTGAAGAGCAAATGTTAGAGAGTAAAAGTCATGAACTTGTGGATGTAACAACCCAGACCACCCGCTAGCACGATATTGTCTGCTTTGGCACACAAGGCCTCACGGTTTTGCCTTTGACGATAGGAATGATAGCCGAAGCCCCCCACACTCACTCGTCAAAACGCGTCATGCTAGGGAGAAGTATCCACACCCTTATAAGGCATGCTTCGTTGCCCTCCCCAACCGATGTGGGCCTTACAATCCACCCCCCCCCCCAAGGAAGTCCAGCGCCCTCATTGGCACATCGATCCGGGTTCTGGCTCCGATACCATCTGTAACAGCCCAGACCACCCGTTAGCATGATATTGTCCGCTTTGGCACACAAGGCCTCACGGTTTTGCCTTTGATGATAGGGATGATAGCCGAAGCCCCCCACACTCACTCATCAAAACGCGTCATGCTAGGGAGAGGTATCCACACCCTTATAAGGCATGCTTCGTTCCCCTCCCCAACCGATGTGGGCCTTACAGTGGACATGATGATGATAAACCTACTTGCTACTTAGCTATTTCAACATTCTTTTGTTATTATATTTTTTGCAAAATTAGATGATATAGTTCGAGGTTATTATGACTTAGGCTAGTATTATGGTATTTTGAAAAATGATGATGATATAATTAGAAGTAGTTATGACTTAGACTAGTATTATAGTATTTTGCAATGATGATATAATGTGATTGTGGATCTTACATAATACTTTACAAATCAAATTTGATGGTAAATGTTCGATTAATTTTCTTTAGTAATTTGATTCAAATAGTTAAGGTTATTTATTGACACTAAATTAAAAAAAAATAGTTGGAACTAATTTCAATGCAACATGAGAAAACTATTGTAAATAAAGAATTATATAATTACAAAAAATCGTTGTCAAAAAGTTACAAAAAGTAATGGTGTTAAAATTGTTGGCAAAGGCAGCTACAAAATGGCAATGGTATTAAAATCGTTGCAAAAAAACAACACCGAAGGCGATGCTTTTAAACCATTGTCTTTGTTAATAGGGGTGTTTGCGTGCGGTTTGGATCGGTTTTGAGTCAAAAACTCATCCGATCCGAACACTAATTTTGCTTGCGGTGCGGTTTGGATTGGATGACTTAAAAAAAAATCCGATCCGATCCGATCCAATTTCAAGCGGTTTAGATTGGATTGGATTTGCGGTTTTGTAAATTAAAAAAATTAAATACATATAACAAGTCTTAACATCAAATTTTAAATAATCAACAATAATATAACAAGTCTCAACAATATTTTTAAAAGCCAACGATAACATAACAATAGAAATAAAATTATAAGTTAGTTAAAATAAATAAATAAATAACATTTTGAACATAAAATATTTATTAAATAATAATAATACTGAGTAATATAAAAATGTATAATAAATTGAACATGTTATAAGTATAATTGTAAATATAATAATAAAATAATAATATTATAGTACATTGTGCGGTTCGGATTGGATTGGATCGGTTATGAAAAGTAGATCCGAAATCCGATCCGATCCAACGGTTTGTAAAAAATAGAATCCAATCAAATCCGAATTAGTGCGGTTTTAATTGGTTTTCGATTTGGATTGGATTGGATGGGCGGTTTAATTTGGATCGGTTTAAATTTTGAACACCCCTATTTGTTAATAACAAAACTACAACAATTTAAAACTGTTGCCTATCCAGTTATGGTTTTAAACCGTTACATCATGGAAGAGAACAGTTCTAAACTGTTGGCTATCTAGTAACGATTTTAAACCGTTCTTTAAAAATGGTCGTTAAAACCGTTATCTATGCCATTAACTATGGCAACGATTTTTTGTCATTGTCTTGGATAAAAAACCGTTGCCTATAAACATTGGCAACGGCCGCATATACCACAGATAAAAAACTGTTGCCTAAAGATTTAGAAACAGTTTTTTATCTTTTTCGACTATTGCAAAAATCCTTATTTATTATAATATATTCATATATTACGCATGAAGAAAAGAGATAACATTTATTACTTATTATTGGTTATAAAATTTATCTCGTCTTCTGTAAACCATTAAAAAGAACTACAAACAATAAACACAAGGATAAAATCACAAAGGTATAGTTCATGTTTTCTGGGTGTTGTTCTTATGTTAGTGTTTTTAGTTTTTACATTTTTTTGTTTTGTTTTGAGAGACTTAGTTAATTAATACCAAAGACAACCTTACATCAGATAAAGTGTGAAATCTTGGCAGAACCCCACTTTAAGATTAGTGTGCAAAATAAATTCAAGTGATTAATTAACTTGGATCGTACTCATCCTTATTTGAGTGTATGGGCGTTTTTAGGCCACGCTCTGTTTTTGTTTTTTGTTTTTTTTGGTTCGGTTTTGTGGAATTTCAGCTTGTTTATCAGAAAAGAAATACAAATGCAGAGATTAAATACTTTGCATATAATACGAAGTCAGAGTCTTCCTAGAAGATTACTTAATAATCACCTTGTCTAATTTCAAAATTGATGGAGCATTTTATGCACTTTAAGAAGTGAAGTATAATAACCAATCTATTCACAAATGATAAAATTAATTTTTTACTTACGACAAATATTTTTTATGTGAGAAAATTATAATATTTAAACATTAGTTTCATTTATTTAGAAATAAATTTGTTAATATTTATTTTTTTAATAAAAATAGCAGTTGACTACTAGTTTACTGAACTATCATTATTAAAGAATGACTCCAGTTTACTGCAACCAAAGTTTTGGATGAGTGGTTAAATATGTTGTATCGGGTTCAAATCTTGACGATGGCTAAACAATAGATAGACTACTAATATACAGGTGCACTTTCATTGCCTAATTTTCTCGGTCGTATGGTTTTCTAAAGTCTAAACATGTAGTGACACCAAATATGTAATGAACCAACCATTTAGAACTTGTCAAGAATTTCATTGTATAACTATATACAAACCTATGCAAAAATTAATTATAATTGAAATGTGAAACATTATTGTACTTTATTCGGGGCCATCCTTGTTGTTGGTGTATACTCAAGCACATCATACATCAGTAGTGGCGTGCATTTCCATTCGAGGACTGTTATGATGTCTTCCATGTAAGAATGTTTGTGCAAATTTGAAATTGGTATATTGGTATATATATGGTGTTTGTATAGAAGGATCCATGGATTTAATGCAAACGCTTACAACTGTATGTTAATAAGTTGCTTGCCACGCGCCATTCACAAGCTATCTTCCTCGCTCATAACTCATAACCGTCATATATTTAGGCACTCCTCCACATACATAGTCTCAATTTTTTTGTTGCAAACTAAAGAAGCAATATCCATGCATCTCGCAATATTAATAAGAGTTTTATAATTAAAATTTTATATTGAAAAATTAAAATTAATTTGTGTTTTACTATATTTGTAATTTTGTACTTGGATGAGTAACTTTAATACATGCCTTTAGAAAGACTTTAATAAAAACAAACTGGACTAAAACGATGGACTTTGGGGGGGAGGGGGAGGGGGGTGTTTGAGGTTCTAAAAATTACATAAATATTTTTAGTATTGAGATTAGATTTATTTAATCAAACCTTTTTTTTCTTCTTTTGATTGGTTGTCTTTTTTTTTTTTTCGTCAAGTTATATCCTAAATTACTAACACACACTCGTCCAGTCGTCCCTTTATAAGTTTCATATGTTGGCCAATACTACTGTGATGAAGGATATATTTTTCTTTAGCTTCTGAAGAGACGTGGATAAGCAAACTGCTGAACATGTGTTATCTTGTTTCTCGAGGAGGCAAGGACGACACGTCCTGACTGAAATCAAAGGCTGCAGACTATGACGCATGAGGAAAAACGAAAATTAAATCAAGTAAGTATAATTTTGTGTTAATGATTATGATTATATTTTTGGACTTTTTTATTGCTTAGTAACATTTTTTGTTATGTTATAGTGTGAGCTATTTTGTTATTTTATTGTGTTATGGGTATTTGATTTTTAATTTTTATTCATTAGACCTAGTATGAATCGGAATTGTTTTTTTGTTGCGGAAGGTAGAAAAAAAATATTAGTTATTGTACATTTGATTAGTTTATATTATTAAATAGATTATCTAATAAAAATAAAAATTGTTCATTTTTGGAATTTTGAATTTTTTTTTTACAAATAAAAATTAATTTATTTTAGTTTTATAGTAAATAAATTGGTTAGTTTCATTTCACAATTCTATTTTTTTCTTTAATATTTAATAATGTGGTTAAATATTTTTTATTCGTGTTTTTTTATTTTGTTAATCATTTTATTCTTGATTTGTTGGTTTTTATTTTATTGCCATTTAGAAAATACAAAATAACAAAAATATCTATTTTTTTGTATTTACATACTTTCATTTTATGTTGTCGTGTTATACTTTGGAGTACCACAGATATACGAGACAAAAACAAGTAACAAAAATTCATATTGTAAGACAAAATGAATATATAAAATATATTAATATAGATTTAAGACTTAAGATGATGTGTATTTGTTTTTTTCTCAAAAAAATTAGTTTATAAATTTAAAATTCGTGAATATTAATTGAAAATTGACATAAAATTTAGTATAAATTAAATTATTTGAAAATAAGAACTATAAAAAAAATTAAATTTGATATTATTATTATTTTATTTTTTATTTCTCACAGTATCCCCAACCCAATAAGTCAATGACTAATCCGCTACGGTATTAAACTTCATCTAAGGGTTTGTTGTTGGCCAATGCGCTGCTGCATGTATAAAGCGGGATTCGAAATCTCGATACTTACTTAGGCAACTAGTGAACTAACCACTAAACCAACCCATTTTGATTTTATTCTTATTATTGTTATTGGTGTTGTTGTTCATATTTTAGATGGGCTATTGTTGTTGTTTTCTAACTAAAATTTATTATCACGATAAGTTTCACAAAATTTGAAGTCACAGCAAAAAAAATCAGCCAATTCTACTTAACCAAAAATTATCTCTACAACAACAAAAAAATCGAATTAATTAATAATCACATTAATCATTGTGTAAATCACCATTACTATGACACTTCCCACCAAATATTGTCGTCTAACACCAATGCTTTCATCTAACAGCAATCCAAACCCAAATATTGTCGTCTGCGTATGATTATTCGAACCAGAAAATATCACCAACGGTTTCTGATATTTATTTCTTTTTTGTAGATCAAATCAAAAGCAAGAACGTTTTCAAAGTATTGGTAATCAACCCTACTGCCACTGTCAGCCCAAAACATATTCGTTAGCATATTATCCTTAGTAACATTATACCTTGCCATAAAAATATGGTTCAGCCAAAGAAGATCTAGCTTTTTCCAAAAAAGTTACACGTAGTGGTGAGGAGTCTCCCTAATTTTCAATCATCATAATCATGCTATCTTCAGAAAGAGATTATGTCCATATAAAAACCTTAGCCATCTCTTCCAAATTGATCCCCTCCTTGTTCCCAGATACAACCCCCCACCACACACACTCTCCTCCTTATTATTATTATTATTATTATTATTATTATTATTATTATTATTATTATTAAACGAAGCTTAAACTCAGAGAGAGAAGGGTTAGAACATTATAGTTTTATGGAGTGCAGACACTTTATTTTGGTCATCAACAAAGAGAGATCCTAAATTAATAAATGGTGTCTAAGCTATTCTTGACTAACTCATTTTTATCTATCCAAATCTATTTATGTGGCAAAAAAGCCCAACTACAAAAAATATTACTGGGCCTAAAATAAAGATGTCCAAAAATTATACTTACCTGATTAATTTTCCTTTATGGGTCACAGTCAACAGTTTCTGCTTCCAGTCACGTGTTTAGCAGCTTATTTCTTCTTGTTTCTTCAGCAAGTAAAGAAAAATATTTTTTTGGTCACTAACTTAATCACCATTGCTAGAATTCGAATCTGTGTGACTTTAGTTTGAAGCAAATAATTTTGTCACTACATCATATGCCTCAGCCACGTTATAACTAGGATTCGAATCCGATATATTTGCTAGCAAGACATACTTAGTTGCCACTAGATTAGGCCTGTTCATTGTCTATTTTCTTGTCAGGAGTTTTTTTTTTCTTTACGGTCGTGAAACTCATAATGGATTGTTTTTTTAGATTTTTTTAGCATAGCTCATACGGCCCACTCTGTTTGGGTTTAATTAACTAATTAGTAGCAACCAAAAATACAAAAACATGTAGCTCGTCTCCAAAATAAACCCCACCAGCCAGTCCCATACCACAAAAAAGGAAAAAAAAAAAAACACTAAATAGGTGCGTATTCCTACTCAACAATTTTCAGTAGAGGTTGTGCTTCATGAGCCTATATACTATAGAAGGTAGGTATAAAATAGACTCACTAACTTTGACAACGGTTTACCGTTGATCTACTCTATCCAAACCCAAACAAGCCTAGGATCAATGGTTCAGTTTATTTAATTTGGCTAGGATTTTTTTCTTTTTTGGTTTTTCACGTATTTTCTAATTCGACAGGTCAAAGATTAATTTGTCGTGGATATGAACTCCATTTAAGGGTTTGTTGGTGACCAATTAATTACTGCATACACAAAGCGAGATTCGAACCCCAATACTTACTTAAGCGGACAAGTGAGTTGACCACTCAACCAACTCAAGTTTGTTATTTCACTACCAAAAATAAGGGATTTAGCCACGGAAAAATCTGTGGCTAAACTCTAAAAAAACTGTGGCAATTATGCTTTAGCAACAAATGAACATCTGTGGTTAAAGAGGGCGATGCGTTTTTAATTAGCCATGTTTTTTACTCCATTAGCCACAGTCTTAACACCCGTGGAGACATTTTGTTAGCCGCAACCTTAGTACGTTTAGACACGCTCTTTTCTATGGCAAAATGAAAAGATGCATAACGAAATAATTGTTTCTACCACACTTTATCCGTGGCAAAATTGGCCAGGCTGGACTTTTTTGCCACACTTTTTTTCCGTGGCTAACAATAAAAGTTAAATTAAAAAAAATATCATAATAAAAATGCTCCTTAATATAAAATTTTATCAGATATGATTAAAAAAAATAATAATAACATTCCTATACATATTATCCATAGTATAAAAATATGAAATTAATTAATACTTAGTATTGAAAAGCAAATATCCTAGATTACATGGGTTTAATGTTAAAAAAAATATTCAAATATAACTGTTACAAAATAAATATCAGACTTTGCTAAAATGATACAAAAAACTGAAAGCCTAAAAGTACCAAGACAAAATGAATTTATTAATCTCTACATTTCTTGTTACACATACAACCCACATGAAATGTAACTTCAGCCTACATCCTGTCGATACTTCAGTTGTTTTGTGTGCTCCAATAAAATTTGCTAAGAAAGATAGAGATTAGGAATCAAGCTAAGAAATTAATAGGCCATGAAGAACAAAATGATGCCAAAAAAGAAATATAAAAAATAAAATGATGCCAAAAAAGAATTAACATGAAGAAGTGCAACTTTATTCAAATTTATCCAGCATTGCCTTCTACCTAGTTCAAATTTATCCATATTCATACAAGTTTCAATAATTACAAAGCCACAAAGTTAAATCAAAAGTTTAACAGTTTAAAAGAAAATACAAACTGGAATGGAGATCTCAGCATCGACAAGAGCCAAAATTGCAACATTGATACACGCAGATCTAGTTCCTGCATAGGAATATTGGGGAAGAGTTAGTAAATGGTAAAAAAAAAAAAATAGTCTTTTAAATTAAAAGAAAAAAGAGTAAAGATCCAGCAAAGAGAGAATATTAAATAGACATAAAAATGGGCTGCTTAGGATTCCTTCCAATCTTCTTTGTGATTTAGGATTAAGATTGCCTGTAAAATCTTGATTTCCACTATTTTGGGACCCTTCTTTGGCGACTCAATGCTGACTAAGGATACAGAAAAACTGAACAATAGACCTGTGAGGGAGTTCTTCCGATTTTTCAGTGAGTGGGCTTTACTTTGGTGTTAAGTGAAAATTACTTTTAAGTTTTTCGCCCAAAATTTTACTTGTATTATTGTAAAAGTTCATTTAAATTTATTTCAGTCAGTAATTGAGATTTTTAATTTAAATTAATAGTTAACTATAACGAAAAAAAATATAGAATTATAATATATACCATATTTTAAAGACGGTGCATACTAATTACTGTTTCAAAAATAAACCTACGTTAATTTATGTTGGATATTTTTTTTACTAAATTAATAAAAAGATAATAAAAAATAAAAAAATTAGGAAAACTAATGCATATTGTGAATTAGAGACAAAAAAAAATATACTCTTTTTTATCATAAATTTTATATATACTTTTAACATTCATTCTCAATTAATTAAAGTAATAAGTATGTACTCTTTTTATACTATTTCAACTAATGCATCTTTGATTACTCAATGCTGAATTTACTAAGGATACGGAGAAACCTGAACAATAGTTTAAATCTGTGAAAGAGTTCTTCCGATTTTTTAGTGAGTGGACTTTACTTTGGTGCTAAGTCAAAGTTATTTTTTTTTTCGCCCAAAATTTTACTTGTGTTACTGTAAACTTTCATTTTAATTTATTTCAGTAAAATAATTGAGATTTTTAATTTAAATTAATAGTTAACTATAAAAAAAATATAAAATTATAATTATATATCATATTTCAAAGACGTTACATATTAGGATTATGAATTTTGACTCGCATTTTAAAAAATAAAAAAAAGATTGCCAGAAAAAATATTAAAATTTTGTAACTATTTCAAAAATAAACCTATGTTAATTTATGTCGAATTTTTTTATTAAATTAATAAAAAATATAAAAAAATAGAAAAATAAAATTTGGAAAAATTAATACATATTGTGAATTGGGGACAAAAAATATATTTTTTTTATCATGATTTTTATACTTTTAACATTCATTCTTAATTAATTAAAGTTAGAAGTATGTACTCTTTTTATATTATTCCAACTAATGCATATCTTATCAATTGAAAATGGCTGAGAAGGAGAGAAAAAAAACCATCGACAAACTAGATAAGTCTGCACCCTTAAAAATTGAAACTTATTATTAAGGTTTAAATTTGGAAAAAGTAGAAATTGCATATAAAATTTTTGAAAGAGATGAAAGGAAACACTAGAAGCGCGTAATTTAAAAGTAGACATCGTTTAATTTCGCCACGATGAGTATTGGGTCTGTGACAATTGAGAGAGTCAGTTCAAATTGACCACAGACAAATAAAAACGTGAAAATCGCACAATTTAACCACAGACAAAATATTGCAAGAGGTTACAACTAGATATTTGCCACTACTTCTTGTTCGTGAGCATTTTCTCATGATAAACTACCGTGTTTCTGGTAGTATTTGGCTCGCAATTTTATTAAGTCAATTTATTGAGCTTATAACTAATCGAATTTGAGATTTCACTCGCTTCCAGTTTTATTTGTAAGAAATAAAATTTTATCTAAATAATGATTTATGAGAATTTTAAAAGGAAGAGTTTAACTAATAATATATATCCTAAAATAAATTATTATCAATTGAATTTTTTAATAAAAAACATATAAAAACCTTCTCTGAACGAAACTTGTTATCACGACTGAAAAGTATTTTGTGGTCAACTTTATGTAAGCATTTCACGTCTTTCTGAATTATGCTTTTTCCCCCTATATGCATGCTTTATTCTTGTGTAATTTACAACCAAAAACATAAAAGGCTCTCATCTCACAAATAATAAGAAAAAAAAGGGGGCAATGCTATAATTTTCCCAATCTCTTGGTTTGGCTTAATTGAACGACATACAATAACATAAAAAGAGGAAAAGATAAATCGATTTTGCTATATTCTTGTTTCATTATGCAGTTTTAGGCATGTTAACATGAAATTTAAACAAACAACTTAAAGGCGATTACTCACTGTATACTTGTTCTCGTATAGAATTAATAATTAAAAATAGTTAGATAATAATTTAGTCAAATATATTAAGCCGTTTTTAATTTTAAATTTCAATCAACGATAAATACACGAGAGTTTTCACTTAAATTAAAAACTTTTGATGAAGAACCAACGAGAGAGTTTTGTGTTAATCTTGTTCTTCTCCTTAATGGTGTCCAAGCTAGGCTTCCATCCTTTCCCGGACATTTGCCTACTCAGATAATATTCCGGCCTGTCTTCAATGATTTCCGGCACTAGTTGCTCAATATTATTCCCCGCCATGTTTTCCTCCTTTCTCTGCAACATTTCATTGTTCCGCCAAAGCCTTGCGATCCAAGGAAGAAGCCTTGGAGAACACACCGCAAGATCGTTGTACTTGCAATGAAGTGTGGCAGAATAATTAACCATCATCACAATGCGGCGGCACTCTTCGCCGCTCAGTCCCACCGCCTTCCCTCGCTTCACCGGAAGCATCACGTACATTTTTCTCATCTCTAACTTCTTGTCAGCAGGCAATGGAGTTGGCCTTCTCTCCTTCATGGCGGAGTCCATCTCCACCACCACCTGTTGCGGATGCTCTAACATGAGCTCCGCCGCCGTTAACGGCTCGTCGAATTCTTGAACGGATCCATCGCAGAACACAATTTTGCCCCTTACATGTGAGGCGCCAAATGAGACATGGTTTCCCATTGTTATTATTATTATTATTATTATTATTATTATGGGAAGTGAGATGAGATAATAGCTACTAGGAATAGAAATAGAATGAGAAATGAGAAATGAGAAGACTATAGTTTTAATTTAAAGTGAGTTAGAATGTGAATTTAGTTATGTACGTAACTAGATGTAGATATACTGATGGTGTTGGTTAAACGGCTCCATCTTGTGACGGATATTAAATGGTGGAATTGGTAGTTTCATTTTCTTTGTTTGGGTCGTTGGCTTTCTAAGGGGAGTTACAAGTACATAATTACTTATTCACCATTTTTGACTTGAAAATTGGGCTGTTCCCCATATTTATTTATTAAATCTTTTTTTTTTGTTTGAAGAATAATGATTTTGATAATTTTTTTATTTAGAGATTGTGAGTTGATGTATATAGGATGAGGTGGTGATGGTGGCCCATTTGTGTGTTCTTAATCTCTCCAATTACCTAACAGGAGATGAATTTAAGGGGAAAAGGAACCGTTCAACTACAACTAAGTTAACTAATTTTATTATATTATTATTGGTGGTGTGTGATGCACTATATTTTGAGCTATTCCATTTATTTCAATATAATAATAATTTTTTAATTTGTCTGTATTTATTGTTGATACTAAAAGTACATTTAGAGTTCTGCTCAGTAGAATATTGTTTTCAAGTGTAATATAATGATATTTAAATATAAAGGATTAGTTTAAGTAAAATTAGTTTGTCGCAGATCAAGATTTAATTAAGTTGACAACTTTGTATAAGGAATCTGTACGCATAATGCAAGAATTTAGATTCATTAAATATACACTCTAATTAAAATCAAAGCAATATTTAAAACCCTTAGAATGGAATAATACTTCATTTTAAAAATAGGAACAGAAATATTGTTAAAAATTATTGTCAAGTGCCCTTTAGACAAAATAGAGAGTGTTGAGAAAGGATGGAGGGTCAAAGATGGTGTATTAAATCTACTTGTTAGGTTTGCAAACCTAACTTTAATGTGTGGCATATTAGCAGGATGTATATCAATGGTGGAAAATAAAATTTGCAACTTAAGAAGAATGATAGCAACCATTGCAAAATGCAAATGACGGTCATACACCACAGCAATATGAAATGTATTACATTTTCTTCTGCTTTTGGGCCCCCCTTCTCTTTCTTTCCCTACATTTTTTTTGTTGGAACTGATAGAAGTCCAACTGAAGTGGGAGAAAATAAGAAAGAACCCTATATCTGAGATTTTTTTTCCGACTTTATCAGAGAGATTTTCTCACGGTTTTAGCAACATTTTGGGCTGTTGGGGAATAAAATAGTGTTCGGCCCCACTACTATCTTTTGATCTGTAAATAAAAAATATTATTAGCATATTAAAAATTAATTATTAGTATACCAAAAAAAAATAATTATTATATATTTATATATAAATATATTTATTATTCACATATTTTTAAGTTGACATATATTTTATATTTTAATATATAATTAATTTAACCATTGGTTTGTAGCGTTCATTCTTGATGTACGTTTTTTAATTTTTTTTTTTCTAATTTTCATCGATAATTGTTTTTGTTTTAGAAATTTTCAATTGCTTGATTTCTGTAAGAACGAATGTGAAATTTCTCGTAGTTAGTGTTTTTGAATTTTTTTTTTTATGATTATTGTCAAAACTATTCTAAAACTGAGCTTGGTTTTGCTGTTTATTGTTTTGCTCGTTGTATAAAATTGAGTTCAAAATTATGATTCACAAATTGAAAGTGTTAAAATTGAATATTAGTTATATGTAATGGCTAATGGTCGTTGCCTTTTACTCAGACCAAAGAAGATATACAAAGATCTAGATGATGACAGTAACGACTTTTGCTTGAGTTGGAATTTGTTCAATGCCTTGCTAATCCCACGCTCTGATTGTTTTGTGATGGAAGAAGAAATTTGAGGAGAAAAATGGGAAAGAGAAAAAGGGTAATTAAATCATTTTGTTTAATTTATTTTCTGTATTTATCTCAATTCAATTCTACATACTTTCCACTAAACATAATACAATATGAGAAAGTCTAGGGCAGTAGATTTTGTGGTTTTTAGCTATCAATTAGCCATCAATAATGTTTTTAATGGTATGAAATTGCATCTAATGGTGTAGAATCATTCAATTTCTTTTTGATGATTAAGTGCTGGCCAAAATTTAACAAAAGTATTGGCTTCCTAACACTCCTCGTACAATAAATTTATTTCGGTCTTTGTCTCTTAATTTTTATATCTTTCAATTTATGTCTCAGTCTTAGTGTCTCCTCTAAATGCAGAAATAGATTGAAAATAGGAACAAGTGATTCACGTAGTGATAGAGTTTGCACGTTATAATTCTGAAAAGAATTATCTGAGTAATGTATTTTGTATTATTCTTAAATTTGAGGGAAGTAGTTGCCATTCTAGATGCTTTTGTTTTTGACTAGCATCTGTAGCTTTGATCTGTGTCAATGAATGATTACATAATGTTTAAGGGTATATTCCGAAAAGAAAATGTATAATTGAGTTGATTCTAGAAGTGACAAGAGGATGAATGGGTAAATGAGGAGTGAGTCTAACAAATACGTACTACTCCATCAAATAAATAAGAGAAAGTGTACTCCATAATCCATATTTTACTGCTTAAGGGTAGTTAGATTCTCTAGAAGATTCCAGAATAGGGTCCAGAACAGGATTCCATCTTCTTTTCCCTTGGTACCCTAACCCCACACCCACAGGGGTAATTTTGTCTTGTCCGTGTTCCGTTGCCATCTTGAGACTCTTGTGGTTCTTGATATGAGTTTTGGCGATCTCCGATGGCGAAGCCTTTGAGTGCACCCTACTCGCCGGAACCAGCAGGTAAAGCTTTCCCGGTAGGAGCTCCTCGTCGGCCCCCAAGGGCGAGATCCGTCGCGTTCTTTGGAGTACGTCTGCGGGAGTGATGACGTGGCCGATTTGCTCGATCATAAGCTCCCCGGAGTTGAGTGGCAGCTTGATCCGGTGAACATTCCCGCTTGTGTCCACCACCATGGCCGTCGTGTTACTAGAGGTACAATAACAATTCCCCATGTTTATATGATTTTGATTATTAATTAAACCTAATGGTATATATAGGTGTTGATAGGGAACAGGAGTTAGTTACAAGTTGATGAGGGTGTTATATGAGTGTAAGAAGAGTGTGTGGGTTGGGTCAAAGCATGGCCATTAACCACTTGATTTTGGAATGACGTGGAGTGAGGACAACTTTTGAATTAGTGCAAAAAACGCGCACACTTTATTCTTGTATTATTCTCCTTTATTTAATTTATAACTTGCACTACTAACCTTTATGCAACGGATTTAGTTTAGTTTATGGGCCAATCATATCACAAATTGGTTGCTTTAAATACTCAAGAAATGGTGCAGCTGAGAGGTGAGTGCATGGTATCTTTCCTACTTTTGAGTTTTGAGTGATTGATTGATGGATTCCAATTCCCAACATATACCCAACTGTCACTACCACAAAACACGCAATCCGGTCATCCAAAGCTTTCATTTCAATTTTGATTCCACATATTCACTGCGCTTCAGATTTTGTTACCTTAATTACCCTCTGATTTTTTTACTATATCTATTGGACTTTCTAGCTTGTGGTTGTGGATGTAAACACCAAATTTTCTAAACTGTCCGTTAAAGCAACTTGGAATAATACGTATCAATAAGAACTAGTATTTCTTAACATGAAATTAAGCATAAGTATCATCAGCCTATGCTTTAGATATATGTACATATACACAAAAAAATCCATTCTTCTTGATGCTAGATAGTTGTAGTTGTAGGTATGCCCTGTAACCTGCTTCCAAATATGAGAATCAAGGATGCTTGACGATTACAACAGGACACTTGGCATGCTTAGCACAATGATCACTAACGCTTCCAAGGAGTGCCCTGCAACAAGTTTACCAATACTCTTATTCATAAATCATAATCATAATCACATCTTTTATATATCCAAATTATACCTCTTAAAGAATCCATAACTATGGGTTCCCATGACCAAGGTATCAGCCTCAAGTTTCTTCACAGCACTGCATATCACATTCTTGGCATCTCCACTACCAATTACTCTCTCCATACTCATCTGCATACCAAACCCATCATTGTTATAAAGTTCAAGAACAAAAATACAAAACAAAAGGGTACATGCAAGAAGGCCTACATACATTCGTAGTGTTCAATTTTCTGCAAATATCCCCAGCTCTTTCCATTACCGAGTTAGCCAAATCCTTTCCGTACTTTTCCATAGTTGAAACAACATCACTTGAAAATATGTACCCTGTTAAAAAAAAGTCAGCGAGATTTTCCAAATTTATAGTAATTATTTATTTAATTCTAACTAAAAAACTAAAGTGGGAAGAAACTAATTAATTAAGAAAAACCTGCAGCATCTAAGGGGTAAACGGAAGGGGGTGGCTTGACATAGAGGAGGACAAGTTTAACGTTGTCGACGTTGTCAGAAACAAGGTTGCTTAGACACCATGACAGCGCATACATACTCTCTTGGCTCTCATCGACAGCCACCATAATCTTCCTCTCTCTTTTCTCCATTTCCATTCCTCTATTCACTCTTCACTACCAGTGTTTGTTTTGGCCTTAGAATGTGGATAATGCTGAACCAAATGGGATTGGATTATGTATATATAGAACCTAGAACCTTGTGTTATTTCTGGATTTAATTTCTTCGTAGTAGTTAGAAATTAATACTATGTCAGTTGTCAATCAACATCGCATGGACTAATTAGCTTCTTGAAAAAAGTGGAACTTAGAATGTAATTCTAGACTTTTGGTTACTACTTACATTTGTGATTAAAATATATAAATATATTTTAAAATATCTCTAAGTATGAGTTTAATAACATATTGACTTGGTCTTTGGCTTGCGAAACCAAATATCTAACGATGCTACGCCAAGTTATAATTTTGTTATGTTGCACAAAAGATCAACAAGGAAACAACCGTGTCATGTTCAGAATCCAAGTGAGGGAAAGCCCTATATATGTTTTTATTATACTAGGATTAGGATTGAAGAAGAACCAAACAAATTAAAGTTTAGAAAATTAAGTATTTTAATTTAGTGGGAAATTCGATACAAAAAAGTAGAGTGGAGTTTACTATGATTAAGCTAAATGTCAATGTCCAGTGTGTGCTGTTTACATCTCAGGCAATTGAATTGGATGTGGCTGTCTATTTCATATCCATAATCCATTGAATGAGTGGTTAGAATCGAAACTCCAAGGCATAAACTACCTCCCACAATAACGTAGCTTAAGGGATCATGAAAAAGCAGACAGAAAACTAATGTATAGAATGACACATATCTACTTGATCTTTAGGTAGGGACACAATAATATCATCGTTATTTTATTATAATTATAATTATAATAGTTATTTCACTCAGGTTAATTTCTTACTTTGTAAAGTAGATTGCATAATTTGAAGTATCTCAATCAGACAAACTAGCTAACTGCATGTGTACATGTTGCGTTTTCTCCACAATTTCGAATATTACGTGTCAAGCCCTTATATATACTTGCGAATTGTTCGTTTGTGTGAAATCTATTGAAGAGATTAGAGATCCGTTAATATTTAAAACACGTAACTAGTTCTTTGACATAATAAAAAGAATAATTTTGTGAACATATATAATTGAGCCAATTTAGCACATAAAGAATTGTGTGTAGTGTAAATATCACATTATTGCCCTCATCTCTTACGGTTGATGGGTGAAATTGTAACTACCACTTAATCCAAGCAACCTGGGAGATTATATGGGAACTGTGTGACTTGTGACTCTTCAATCTCCTCTTGGAAGAGCTATCAGCTATGCATATGCCCTATGTGCTTTCCTTTTCTTCTCAAGACATTCTTTATCAACTGGACAGACATTTTCATTGTTCTTTTCTTCATAGTCAACGACATCTTCATTGTATAGAGCTACATTATTTTTCTTGGGTCATAACTCATCAATTGGTGGTAAGCTTAATAGAGGTCTAAAAATTAAACTTAATGAGACCTAAGCCCATGTTTAGGTGCCTCTAACTTTTGAAGTGATCAAACCCAACAAAGGCCCAGATAGAAATAACCCTACCTAACTATGATACTGGCCCATCCTTTTTCCCCTTTGGGAATAAAAACATATTATCATCATCATAATTTATTATTCTTTTCCCTTGTTTTTTTTTTATTCATACATGACCCTCAATCTTATATGATTTTTATCCATGCAAATTATGTACTTTCAAGCTAAGACATCAACGTTCACAACTATAACGATACCTTTCTAGCTCACATTCCTAATCAAACAAATGATAGAAATTTCCAAATTTTAGGTTGATTTATTGCATCCTTCCCTCCTTTATTCACTTTAATTAAAGACTTAGCTTAAACACAACTCAACAACGACAACATGCATTAACGGAACTAACTTGGTTACCAAACCACCACCACCAAATGGCTCCAACCCCTATAAATTACAATGTTTATAAATTACTATAGCTACACAAATAAATAATAATTAGATTCAGTTTATTTTATTAATAATATTATTTTTTCTTACGCGGCTTTGGGTACTTAGCTAAGAACATTAACAAGATGAGTGGGTGGGGTCCACTTTTCTGAACGTAAGGCTCTTGTCCCTACATAATCCAATATTGTACCGACCACTTGCCCATAAAAAATGTCACCAGAAAACTTTAATCCCCCTATGAATTTGTGTGCTGCGATTTTGTGAATTTGTGATTAGTGAATGTTCTAAATGACAAGGATTGCAAATAATTGTTGGATAAATCCAGAACAATTTGAAAGGAGGCGATAAGAACGAAAAAACTAGAAAGGATAAGCACTAAGACCTAAGCATTAAGTAACGTGTGTCAGCTTCCTCCCATACAGTATGAAATGCAATAAATATCATAGCTTTATTTTCTAATCGCAGGACACAATTAAAGATACTAATTGCACAATACGCAATAATATTTATATGTACATAGTATTTGTCAAACATGTAACTATAAGAATTGAATTATTGAAGAATATGTTTAACTTGTGTGTTATTTCGTTTATGGATCAATCATGAAATAAGTTAGGAATTGAAGGATTTTAAAAAGGCGAAAAGGAGGTTGGCGTGGAAAGGAGAGTCACCGAATGTGGCTAATGATGCATTTGGGTGAGCGCGTTTTGGATTAATCTAACTCTATTATTCTAATTTTAGAAAAAGAAAATAATAATTAAATAAATAGAATGGGGCCCATCAATTCAAATTTCAGTTTGCTATGAACGTTTGTTACTTACCGTTGGCGAAGAAGGATCGTAGGCCCCAGATTTAAAACTGAGGAAAGTGCAGTGTTGGAACTGTAAGCGGAGGAGCACAGGAAAAATAAGGTACCTATCTTTCTTTCATAGTTGCAATAATTTGCAATTGTGCCCCCCCTTCTTCACTATAATAAATGAATACAAGTAAAGGTGCACAGGATCATACCATTTTGTTTTCTGTTTTATTTTTTTATTTTTATTTTTTAAATCTTACTAGTAAGTGTGCTAGGAATATTAATTAAGAATGTTATAAATAAAGTATTTTAATAAGAAATATCATTTATTTTTAAAAGTTTTATACGTATTTTTTCTCAATTTTAACATTTTTAATTAATTTGTAAGTTAATTAGCATTAACTAGCTAATAGATCAGTTGTGTATAACAAGTAATTAAAATCTAACTTTTTAAACTAACGCACTAATCTCTCTAATAGATTTTGTGAATTCATGAATAATATGTAGGTTTTGCTTCGGACAGTAGCTTAATCTGGTTATCTATTTAGAGACAAGAAAAAATTGAATTCCTGATTAAGCAATGTCGCCAACCTTCGAGATGTTTAATTGTCAACGGAAGAAAATTTGATCAAAAAAGGGGAAAGTTGAAAAGATCACCGATAAATGAAAACATAATTTTGAAATGTTGGGGTGGATGACATATATGGTAAATAATTTTAATTAAAAACCAAAAAAGAATATAATTTTTTTAAAAAAATTATTATACATATATTAAAAATTAACTACTAAAACAACCATCGTATATTTATATATAATATATATTGTGTATTTTTTTTAATATATATTAATTTAATAATCATTTTTAATATAAATATCACCTCTTTTTTTGAAAATCTCAACAGAAGATGAAGAAAAAGGAACAAAAGACTATCCTCTTGTAATAATAATAATAATAATAATAATAATAACAATAATAATCACCTTCTAAATCGATTTCGAGCAACATATAAAGGAAAATATCCTCATACTGTTACGGAGGATAAAGGGGATGGTTATCTTCAAATGATAAATTTTTAATATTTTAAGAAAAATATAATATCTCTTATAACTTGACTGAATAATTTAAGGAAAATATTGAACACCGCGAATGTCTTTGTCAACATATTTGACCAAATAAATGAACACTACGACTCCCTATCGAGATATAAATACTTTGTACTACTATTTTAATTAATTATAATAGAATATATTAATACTAACTACTAAAATTAATTATTAACTTAAAATATAAAATATATTAATTAAATAATAAAAAATAAATATATTAAAAATCCAAAAAAATATGTTATAATTTTATATGATTTTTAAATATTATACATATATATATAATGATTAACTTTAATAATTAATTTTAATATATAAATATTTTTTTATATTTTGCTATATCCAAACAATAATTCAATTTTTATAAAGTTCATATTATTACTCAACCATTATTTCAAAATTAACAATATTTGAACCTCACAAGCCTGAAAGCTAAGGAAGTTAAAATAGTAATAATAATCTACTTACTAATCTGACCCTGCAAAGGGTAAAAGCGACCCTTCATAATTATGGTATCAGAAATTCAGTCACATTAATAATATTTCTATCTTAATAATTTCCCCCTTTTTCCTTAAGAACTTGCAAGGGCATTTTGGTAACTCCAAAGTTTTGCCCTGTATTTATAAACAAAGTTGAGATTCGAGAAAGAGAGAAAACAGGGGAACCCAAAAACAGAGTATCAGAAAGAATTCGAAAACAAACTTGAAAGAAACAGAGATCATAGGAAGCAAGAAAGATGGAAGAGGTTGTGATCATAATCAACGACTCGAAATTAATATCTGCGGTTGTTCCTCACTGTAGAATATGTCACGAAGAAGAGTTTGAGAGCTCAACAACCTTGGAAGCACCATGTGCTTGTTCTGGAACTGTTAAGGTACAAACACATCAAAATTTTCTTCAGCTTTTGTTCTTCTCAATCGATTATTTATTTATCTACAATATTATTCTTCTTTTTCTTCTCAAGTATGATCAACGACTCTGTTTTTTTTTCCTTTACTATTCAGTTTGCTCATAGAGATTGCATACAGAGATGGTGCAACGAGAAAGGAAATACGATATGTGAATTATGTCTTCAGGTATGAACCAACCTCGATCATTCTTCTTCTTCTTCTTCTTCTTCTTTATTTTTTTATTTTTTAATTATTGGTGATAGCGTTGTTTTCATATCGTTTTTAAAAAGTTACAGTCAGAATTTACTTTCCTGACGCTAATTAATTTTTTGGAATATTCATTTTCTTTTCTTCAATAAAGAAAAAGGGGAGAAAGAAAGAGAGAGTTTTAAGTTATGCATTTGTTGATATTAATTAATTTACTTATTTATTAAGTTAAGAGCGAAACTAATATCTTGTTCCTTTCATACTTTTCTAACAATATCAAAAGAGAAGAGAAAGTTTAAAGTTACCACTTACCACCGTGTTACTATTTTATTCATTATTATTATTATTACAATGAAAATTAACTTTACTGAATACTGATGCTATTTAAAATATTTGTCGTGTGTTACTATTTATTTATTTATATTTGTTTGTCGGTATCGAGAAAAAAAGGGTGAGCTTCTCTAATCTCTATCCGGTTTTGACGTAATGGCTATAGCAACAAAATGATATTAACTTGCTTTTATTATTATTATTATTTTTATTATTATTATTATTATTATTATTTCCCTTTCCCATTATTTATTTGGATTGAGGTGCATTCCTTTTGTATTTAGCTGTTTGGCTTATATAGTTATATGTAAGCTCAATGTATATAGCTTTCCTTCTTAACTATTATTATTTATTAGAAGTCCCACCGTATTAGTATTATATTTAGTTAATGTAGGAATGTTTATTTGTTGTTGGGGAATAGGATCACATACTTTGGCTCTT
Source organism: Arachis hypogaea (assembly GCF_003086295.3). NCBI lineage: Eukaryota > Viridiplantae > Streptophyta > Magnoliopsida > Fabales > Fabaceae > Arachis > Arachis hypogaea. Next base: position 12,888,156 of record NC_092051.1, read on the forward strand.
GTTCGGTTTAATATTAATTTCCATTTTGAAACTATTCTAGTAAAATAATAGGGCCTCTATGGGACGGTTTTGAATTTTGATATAATATAATATTTTTGTTCTCACCGACGTGGCGACGTGTCGCCACCCAATTTAATATTTTGTTACAAGAGATGAATGTATTTCAGGTTTGTTAATTGTGATCGAGTTCATTTTGTTTTGTTTTTTTTCTTTGCAGCAATATCAACCTGGATATACAGCACATCCTAAGAAGTCTCACATAAATGATGAAGCAATGTCCACTAGGTATTCTATAACATGTATATATCCAACTATTAATGCGAACTTATATTAGGACTAAATTAAGATGTGTTTGGATATTAAATTTGGAGAATGTGTTGTATTTGTGTTAAGGATGGAGGAAGAAGAATCAAACGGAAGAATAGAGATAATGGATGAAGTGGAAGAGCAGCCAGAATGCAATGCTGCAACTCAAAGAAGCGCGTCTTGCTGTCGAACAATTGCATTAGCTGTAAGCATTTACGTGTTTTCTTGGCGGCGTTAATAAATTCGAATCTTTATTTCTTGCAGCAGCTTCGTAGGTGCCTTAGGTTGTACTTTGATAATACAACAAAATCAATTAATCAGTTTGGCTGGATTTGGAAAATTTAACGAGTCAATGACTCACATTGATTCTTTCAATATTGCCAACTAGATTAGCCGGTTCTATTTAGAAAGGCTTGAATAATAATAGTTTATGTTCACATTTTCACTTCAAGACATAGGATTTGTGGACCCTCTAGGCCATTTCCTTGAGTTTGTTTAATTTAAAGTATCTTCATGTAATAACTCTCTGGACTTATCTTTGCAGTTTACATTTGTGTTGCTTGTAAGACATATATTCGCAGTGCTTTCAAGTGGAACGGAGGATTATCCATTTACACTTGTAACAGTAAGTCCATCATATTTGATACCCAGTATTCCTCATATATGATATTTATGCGTTTGGCTATGGAAATTTCAACTGAATGGAACTTGTCTTTGATGTAGGTTATTATACTAAAGGCTAGCGGAATAATTTTACCTATGTACATAATTATTAGAACGATCGGAGCCATTCACAACAGTGTTCAGCGACACTACGGGGATTATGAATATGCAATATCATTGTCTGATACAACTGACGAAAGCGAGTCAAGACGACTTGATGCATATGCAACAAGTATATAAACATTATTTATGTATATTAATCAGGAGCATTATGAAGATGCTTCTCGTCAATTTTTTTATTTTTTGGTTGAAACATTGAACATAAGTTCATAGAAAAAGCAATTCGAATTGAAACGAAGTTCCCATTTACGCATGCAGCATTCATACCTTGTAGTTTGTATCACCCACCGACCTAACAATACCGAATAGGGGGGAAGAAAAAGCCCAACCGAATTCGCCTGTTGTATTAACTTTAAAAACAAGTCTATTAGGAGAACTCCTAAACATGTACAACGGGTCAGGCTTCAATTTGTTAGTTGTAACCAATCACTATCGCTACAACTATTTACAAGCACGCCATCAACAAAAGTGGTATGTTGGACAACCAACATGAAAAGCAAGATGGCCCTTATCCCATCTGGATTGATTACTACAGAATCTGGCCACCAAAACCTTGTTTTTCAAAAAAATGAATCATGGCAAATATATCTAGATTCTCTACAGCAATTAACATCGCTGCATAAGTTCTCTTGCTCTACTCTTAAGTTCATGGAGGGAGCTGTCACAACCACCTTCCTGATAACTCAAATTTGCAGCAGCCTTGTTCAACATTTTCATTACAACTATCATCTCATCAACCCATTCCTGATTTGGAGAGTTTGTTTCAAGAGACGCATTTCTAGATTTACCATAAGAGGCCTCAAATTCTTTAGACTTAGCAGCAGCCTTCTGAAGCACGGAAGTTGGAAGCCCTGCAACAAATTTAATGTACTTTGTTATAACAAGAACTGGCTAAGAACTATTTAACACATTAAAAAGAAATCGCAGACAATTTTCAAAGTGGAAAAGAATAATACCTGCCAACCGTGCAACATTAACACCATAACTCTTGGGACATGCACCAGGGGTCAGCCTATAAAGAAAGGTGACTTCATCCACGCCAATTGTTCCACTACCAACTTGGCATGCCATATGGCAGAGGGAGACCTTTACAACAATATATGAAAGACAAACTAAGAACTACTAAACAAAATAGAAAACTGGAAATTCCATAACATATAAATAATAATGTAAGACTTCAATAGCATAAGGCTACTTGTGAACCCATGGATACACATAAACCAACACAAATGAGCTCAAATATCTCTTTGAACATAGGAGGATGGGTTTAATTATTATGTATGAAACACACATGGAATACCTTGGGATCTTTGTAATAATCGATAGCTAATCGATGATAATGTGTAGAAAACAATCCACGACACTGAACCTTCCGCACAAAATGTTCTAGAACAGATTCCCTGCATAGGTAAGAAATCAAATATCAAATATTAATAAAGACATCATAGGGGATAGAAGTATTCCAGTCCCACAAAAGACTTACGCAATGGCTTGCCCATCAGAAGTTGAGGTCCCACGCCCAAGCTCATCAAGAGCCACCAATGAATTACGAGTGGCTGAAGACTGTATTCATCATCAAACACATTTAGAGTATGAATACTTTAATCAGATTAAATTCATATACTTAATAGATCTAAAATATGTAACAAGCCAAATAAAAGGGTTCATAAAGCTTGTCCCAAGTCTGTCTTATTATCGTGCCTACTTAACCCTTATTTCACGTTATTAAAGTTGATGCCAGAGGGGTCTCACCAGCATTGTTGCAGTTTCTGAAAGCTCAGTTAAAAATGTACTCTGGCCAGCCATGATATTATCTTTGGCACCCATGCGAACAAAGATACGGTCCACAGGTGACAAATCAAAACTCTCTGCTGGGACATCAGCCCCTACCTGCAGAAGAAAACATGTTATTAAATTATCAAATGCTCTGCCACACTCTTTTGCACCTCAGCAGTTTCCAAAAAAAAAAACTCCAACACTTCTCCCTCCCAATATATATATATAAAGAAGAGATCAAAGGAAGCAACATGACTGAAAAAGCTTCACCTGGGCCAAAACCACTGCCAAGCAAACTTGGCGAAGGAGAGTTGACTTTCCACCCATGTTAGGACCAGTTAGAAGAATAAAGTTGGCATCGTGTTGACCACCAATTGATATGTCATTGGGTACAAAGGCCCCCTTTCCTAAGGAATCACTCCTAAGGACTGGGTGTCCCAAACTTTTAGCAGAGAGGTAAGGACTGTCTTTGGTAGATAGCATGCCTAAAAAACTTGGTCTGCATGTTGGCCCTTCATAGTAATCACGAGCAATAGCTAAACTGATCAAAACATCCAACTCTGCAATATGTTGATGGCATCCAGTTTAAGCCATAAACAACGAAATGCTTTTGATTTTCTATTTAAATGCATGGAAAATTTATCTTGGAAAAAATATCCTAAAGAAAAGGAGTGTATTGAATCAAGATAAGAAAGGCTAAAACAAAGAGAATCATTTCAGCAGAAGAAATATAGTGAGCAAACAATAGGAACAATACAAAATTTGACAGCCGAACATGTATGAGACATGCATCTTTCACATTTTCATTTAATCTTGTTGTAATCTTGTATTGATCAAATGGTACCACGTTAATGTTTGTACATTCCCCCTCCATGGGCAATAGGAAAGTCATTATTTTAAAAATACTAATTTTACAGTTTCAATTCATATTTCTGGTCGTAATACAATAAAATGACAACCTTGTCACTAATGAGGCTTAAGCAGGAGTGCTATTAATTGGGTTCAGAAGAGCAATAAGTACCAGCTGTAGTAGACACCAATTGCCTCCACTTAGTATGATTTTCACAAAAGCGTCCAATTAATCTCTGCAATGTACTTTTCAATAAGGACTCCTTTTCAGATTCAGCTTGGGAGAGTTCTCCCAGGAACTTTTTAATAGCAGGAGTCCAGTACCTAAAGAAGCCCTGCATGGACCAAATGAAGAAATCAAAAGAATGATTAATTCATGTTAGAAGGACATATTTCAACCCAGAAGCAAAGGGTGAATATTGTCGAGCAATAATAAAAGCTATCTTACCATATCCCTAAGTAATGTAGGACTTCTAATAATTCACTTCTGTTAACTGATATAAAATACCAAGACCCACCAGCATAATAAATGGGCTAAACTAAGGCAAGGATACTTAGAACTAGAATCCAACAAATTAATACCGCAGACTGTTATATTCATAGACATGAGAATCAAACAGATAGTACTAAACAGTTTCCAGTTTTGTTCGCATTAAATTGTCAAAACATTGACCTTACTTTTTTAGATGAACGCAGCTCATAGTCCCGAGGAACTTTCCCACGCAAATTTTCTGGGACTTCTAAAAGGTATGTGTCCTTTCCAACAGTGACATAAGTGATCTGTAACACAAATAGGAGCATTCAAATGTTGATTTTATGCACAATAAAAGGACTAAACTCATTGTTTCCATCTGAGGTCTTGGTCTTACAGATGTGTCTCCAAGCAATTTCCTTTGTTCAATAAGATGTTTTGATAAACTGGACTCAATTTCTTTAACTGCCTTACAGGCTGAGTCATACTCAGGGTCAACTCCTTCATGAGGTATTACACGGCCTGAGTTATTGGCTTCCACCCAATCAAAGGCATCCTTGAAATGGTTCAGAGCCAAGCAGACATCAGGAAGTTCTTTTCCTACAGTTGACAACATACTACAGTACCTCAAACAGTAGCCCAGAGTAATGTTATAGCATATTTCATTGAGATAACCATACCAGGTGTTAACAGATGATGGAGTAGTCTAGATTTGACATCATTCAGAATAACGCCAAGAGAAGAGCATGCTTGCAACATTAGTTCACAACCACGAAGAGCAGAAATAAACTCTTGTAGTTGTTTCTTTGCTGCATCCTCATACAGAACCACTTTATTAGCATTCCTTCCATTAGCTTCACTACATTCATGAAAAAGAAAAGTGAGTACTTACGAATATGATCAGTGAGGCATGTATAACTAATTAAATATCACACAGTTGCATAGATATCTTTTACCTAGTGGAGAAGATGCGGGCCAGCAATCGCTCCATGTCAGGTAGCCTTGACAAAGCTTTTCGAAATTCTAGTGCATAAGGTAAATTAACTCCCTAAAAAGCAAATCATATATCAAAGAAACTATTATTTACTAATATGTATTGATTCTGAATCTGTTGATTATGATCAAATCAATCTTAACATCTAAATGGCATAATATTAAGCTCCACTAGCATAAAATCATGAAGGATCATAAAAACCAGAAGTAACAAGGATGGCCAAGAAAACCCACCTTTAAACCAGCAATGGCTTCCTGGCGATCCTTAATTAACTCTATATGACATAATGGTCTTGCAAGCCATGCCCTTAGTAGTCTCTTTCCAAATGCGGTAACACAATGGTTTAATTGGGAATACAGAGTGCTGTAAGATTATCATCATTTCAGTTAAAATATAAACATAAAATATTCCCATTGTATTAAAATAAAGGAGTAACGATATTGAATGTGACAATGATAAGCATACCCTGAAGAATCTCCATTTCTGCTATTCTCAAAGATTTCAAGATTCTCCAAGGCTGCTGCGTCAAGAACCATGTATGGTTTTGAGGCAAGATCACCGAAGCCAGAACATGGAAGTAATTCAAAGTGTGCAAATCTAAGCAATGCCTCATCTAAGAAAGCCTGTTTCAGATAATATAGAGCACCCCCAAGAGCTGAAAGTGCACTATTATTGTCATTGACAGTTTTCACCAGCTCCAGCAAAACATCTGGCAAGCAACCTAGCTCATTATCTTCTAGACTAACTTCATCAGTGTGCCTGTAAATTCTCTTCAATTGATCCACGGTTTTTTCAGCATCCCAAAACTCCACATTAGGAACTAATTCATTCACTAGAGGATTTCTAGTATGCTTCAGCAGTACTTTCTCTGTTTCAGCACTGAGCACTTCAGCAGGTTTCACAATTTCAACTGGCCTAATCTCAGACAAGATGCAGCATAAAGCACTACATTCCAAGTCATCCTTAAACTGTGGTGCAGAGAAGCAAACCCATTATTGAGATTCTGAGCAAACATAATTAACAAACATAAAGTAAAAATGCATCCTTGAAATAAAAATCTCCACCCCCAAAAAAGATCTTAAGCCCTATCTGCCTCCATTTGTCTTTATTCCCAATAGAGGTAAAAGGATTGGGTGCTTAACCAAATTACGACATTAGCAGAATTCATGTAAGATTTTGACCAAGTCAATGCATGTGGATTTTTCCAGAGACTCAAAATTGTAGAGTCGCACCTGTCCAAGAATGATTCTGCTTGTGGCAACATCGACTATACAAACTCCATAAATGCGCTCTGAAACCTCATTTGCGTTGTTTTCATGTTGCTCTGTCAGTGCCATCAAATACGCAGCTTCTGGGTTTGCTGACAGCAACTCCCCATCAGTTAGTGTGCCTTTTGTAACCACTGCACATATTTCCCGTCTCACAACCTAGAAGAAATAGATATCTAACTTAGAGAAATATTGTTCTTCTATCAACAATAAGGTACTATCAAATGGAATCAAATGTGAGGAAAAAGAGAAGTAAAATATAAAACACTATTTGAAAGTACATGAAGCGTGCATTACTGGATAAGAAAGAATTATTTTTCTAGTTATTGTGATATAATCAGACCTTATCTTTTGAGCCATTCTTGCGACGAAGCTCTAACTGTACAGGTGTTTCAGTCTGCTCTATAACAAGAACTCGGTAACCCTGCTCCACCAAAACAATTCAGTAAGTTCTTAAACAGCAGACATTAAAAAAGTAGCAATGCAAAAAAAAAAAAGGGTAATTTATGAGGCTAACCTTCCTAGCAAGTTTCTCCACATTCATTGAGAAATTCCTCTCCGGAAAACCACAATGAGGTTGTTCCCCCTGAAAATAGCACATGTAATGATGTAAATCAACATGAGAGAGGGAGTATAAATGTAGTATTGACCAGAGATTAATCTGCATGATTCAGTATAAAAAATTTGAGATTCTGAAGTAGGTCTACAACTCTGGAACATTTATACTTACCTTCATATACTGCAAGTCAAGCTCTTTCACTCCTACATGTGCATCCATCTCAAAAAGTTCATAAAATTTACCCATCTGTACCAGCAAAAAAATATGGAAACTGAAATTCATTTGGTTGTAGGGATGAGTCAACAGCATCAACAAAACTTAACCAACTCAAACCTTGAAAAATAAAACTTTGTCCATATGCTTTGACTTGAACTCCCACCATTGTTTCTGCATTCATTAAATGACCACATAAATAACATTCACCCTTGAGAATTCACCATAAGACTTTAGCAGTAATTACCTGGCCATCTGACAAACTCCTTAAGAAATCAGGAGGCAAATAGAGAGTTCTTGGATCATAATTTTCATCAGTAGGACGCCTTCGTTTAGCATCCCTGCGGTCTCTGTAAGAAGACCATATTTATCATAAATCTTTAAAATAAATATACAAATTAAGATACCAAAAAACATAGTAATAACAATTCTGATTAGAACCAGTTGCACAGAAAGAGTAAATGACAACATTCAACACTCACTCTCTGAGAAAGCGAAATTTCTGAGCATCCCTTGTCGCAAATCTTTCAGAGGCATCATCATTTGCCACATTGTCAACGCCGTTAGATATCTTTTTAGCTGCAAAGACATGACCCAAATTATAAATTACAAAATATATTGAACTTGGCAGTTCAGTTACCCAGTGACAATACAAGAAGCAGCCTCTCAAAGCTGATGCCACTGAAAGGGGAAAATTACCTAACAGGTTGCATTTGACCGTTAATCTTCCTTATTTGAAGGACAACCACAAGCAATTTACTTCCAAATTTGAAAATTACCAGATTTAACGGCCACAACCCCACCCCAACTTAAAATAAAAACAATAAAAAATCATTCAATAAGGAGCTGCATTAGTCACATAACTGCAAACTGGGTCTCAAAGTACATAGATTAGTAATAAATAAAACCCAGAAATAATCACTCACTATCCGGAGTACTTGTAGGCTCCAATACTGAGAACTTGAAAGCTCCCTTAACACCACCAGCTTCCCCGGCGTTCTTGCTCTTTTTTGCAGGCTCCGGTTTCTCTGCTCCACTCATTTTCCGTTTCTTGGGCTCCACCTTCGCACTTGACTTTCTTTTAGACCTCTCTGCAGCACCATCTTCATAGTCATCTTCCTCGTTGTCTAGCTCCACGTCATCTTCCACCTCAGCGCCTTCATCCACCGCATTCTTCCCCCAATCTTCATCCGAATCATCACTGCCACAATTACCATCATCAACACTTTTGGGACTTCCATCACTCTCATCGTCGTCAATCACCATCTTCCTAACAACAGGGATGTCGCAGCTGCGACGCAACCGTTTAAGCTTCTTGACAGACGATGAAGAATCCTGAACCCATTCGAACTTCTCCTTGGAAAGGTCGAGCGATTCCTCTTCGTCATCGTCGTATAACACTAAATGCTTAGAAGTGGCATTATCGAACGATTTGACCGTACCTTCGTACCATGCTTTATCAAGAGGCCAATAAACCTTGATCCTTTTTCCAATGACGTCATCGGAGTATAGAGGAGAAGAAGCTCCGACGAGAAGAATGGGTTTGGGATTAGAAGGGGAAGGCGTGGGAGGGGTAGGGCTCGCAGAGGTAAGTTTAGGGTTAGGGTTTAACTTAGAGGTTTTATCGTTGTTGATGGATTTGGAATCGGAGAGAATTGGAGAAGGAGAAGGAGAAGAAGAAGTGGATTTGGAGAAGAAAGCAGTGATTTGGCGCTGTTGATTCACCAGCGGCGATCGACCGTTGGTGTTGCGACGCATCTTAGCGATCAGTGTATGTGTGTGTGAGAGAGTGGTGTTGTTGAACAAACACAGAAAATGACAAAGTAATGTAGTATCAACTATCAAGTATGAAGCATGCGTATTCAGAAGCTTGGGAGATTAGTGGCGATAACCAATTAATAATTACAAGAGGTGGCGGGAAATGGTTCTCCGTTCTGGCGGGAATTCTCTCCGCTTTGTTACACTTCCCCTTCACTTTTTAACCGGATTCTTAATTTCTTACCAAAATTATGAAAAAAATAACAATAACTTTTGGACAAATTACTTAAATAAATTAAAATATAACCAAAATTACTCAATTACAATTTTTTATAATTTATTACACGAATAAACTTTTTTATAATTTTATGTAAATCGCTACAGAGTGTCCTAATCTACAAAACACAAAAAAAAATCGCGACAACCTAACGCAGATTAAGAAGATAAGCTGATTGACTAGAAACCGCTATCCTCTATAGCGGTTTTTGAAAGAGAATAAACATGTGTTAAGTTAAGAAATTAACTAAATCAATTAGTGATGACAAATATTATTTTTGGGCAAAATAATAATTTTTGTTGATTAATTATAAATGCATATTACTAATTATTTATTGTTGCAGGCCAAAATTCAATTTTATAGCCCAAATGGAATGAAAAACAAATAGCACGGATGGTGGGCTGAAAGCAAAAACAGAAGCCCAAGGAAAAGCAAAGGAAGAAGTCAGATAGGCCAAACGGGTTGCTTAATGGATATCCGATCCAAACCCAACTCAATTTCAAATCCTTCCAATTTGGTCTCACTACCAAAGTAACGTTCTTCTCTCTTCTGTCTTAGTCAAATCACAAACCTCAGAAAAGTAAGAAAGAGAAAGAGAAAGCTTCCTCACTAAGGTGATCATCAAAGAAGCAAGAAAGAGAAAGTCCAAACTTGAAACACAGAAGTCTAATCAGCAAAATTCAAACCATATCAAGCTTAGATTAAAGGTAACCCATTTCCTCTTACATGCAACACACTTTCTTCTCTTCATCTTCAACTCTCTGTCACTCCGTTTTGAGCTATATGGAAAAGAGAATTTCTGTTCTTCTCTGCGGTAAATCAACGGTCTCAAACATGCCTTGGGGACCAAGTTGGTTTTCAAGGGTTCAGATTAAGTTGACCATTGGAAGACTCTTGTGGTTGTTGCTTTATGGCTTTCGGTCAGGATAGAGAAGTCAGAAGCAAAGTTTTTATTTTGAAGATTACTGGAAAAAAGGTGAACGGCTGGGTTGGTGAAGCTCAAGGCTCAAGATGTTGACCTAGGAAGGTGAACCCAGCAACATGCAAGGAGATAAAAGAGGCTTGCTACTCATTCAGAAGTCAAGGAGAGAAAACCAGTGTTCTTGAGGTGTATGTTCTGAGAAAAGGTTTTTGAAGAAGTTTATCTAACTGGACAGTGTTTCCTAGTCAAAGATGCATTCCGCCAGTATGAAGAACTGAATCAAAGGCTTGCTAATCTGGTTTTTCACATAGCAAAGAGGCTGTTGATGAAGTTAATCTCCTTCATGTTTTACTGATTGTAATGTACTTTTCAATGTTTATCTTTCTGTAATTTTTTGAGTGAAAAGGCATAATAAGAGAGATAAAAAAAAGTCATGAGTGAAAAAAGGCTGAGTGATACACTTGAGAGAAAAGCCTAGAGTTATTTTCAGATTTCTTTAGGTATGTTCATGACTTGTATCTTGTACCTGTAAGGTATCCCTTTCTTAGTTGGGTTAGCACTAAGAGTGAATGGTTAGGTATTAGCATAGCCAATGTCAAGTTAGGTTAGAACTTGAGTGTGAAAGGATTGTGTCAATCATGTGGAATTGGTGTATGTAATACTGTTAACTATAGTGGAAATTCCTCCATTGTTGTAGAGGAGACTGGACGTAAGTTGCATAGTACAAGGCAACCGAACCAGGATATATGCTGGTGTTAGCTATTTCCTTCTCTGCACTGTTCTATTTTCTGATATTCATGAGACAAAAATAAATTGTCTCATAAATTTTTGCCGCTGAGTTCAAACAGAATCAGAATTCAAACATTGTGTTTAAACTTTAAAGGGTCAGTTCAGTAACTTAAAAGAAAGGCATAGATTTAACCCCAATTCTCTAAGCCTACCACAACCTTCAATTGGTATCAGGAGCTAAGGTCTCAAGAATCAAGCTTAACCGCTTGGAGCAAAGATCCAATGGTGAACAACTTGGGCACAACCATAGTTGCTTACACCCTCACTGAAGGCCAATCAAACAACCGGCCACCTTTCTTCAACGGAAAAAACTATGCCTACTAGAAAGAAAGGATAAGGATCTTCATCCAATCCATTGACTACAACATATGAAAGATTATTGTGAGTGGTCCCAAGATCCCAATAAAAACAAGTGCTGATGGAGTGGTGACTCCAAAAGAAGAAGCTGAATGGAATGAAGACGATAAGAAGAAGATGGAGCTGAATGCTAAAGCAATCAACCTTCTTCACTATGCTATCAGCTTTGAAGAGTACCGGAAGGTGTCTAGATGCAAGACAGCCAAAGAAATCTGGGAAAAACTCCAGGTTACACACGAAGGCACTAAACAAGTCAAAGAAACGAGGATTGATATGCTGCGAAAAGAGTACGAGATGTTTAACATGAAGGATGGAGAAAGCATTGATGAAGCGTTTGAGAGATTCTAAATCATAATCAACAACCTTGATGCTATGGGTACAAACTATGCAGAACAAACCTTGGTGAGAAAACTCCTTAGAAGCCTTATAAAATAATGGTAAACCACTGCCACTGTCCTAACCGAGAGCAACAACCTAAGTCCCATAACCTATGATGAGCTGAGAGGAAAATTTCTTGCCTATGAAACCACACACACAAACACAGACTCAAAGAAAAAGGAAATAGCCCTCAAGTCACAAATAGAACCAAAAGAGAGTGAGTCTAGTAATGGTATTTCAAATGATGAGCTTTTGTTTTTTGCTAGGAGATTTAGAAGGACGATGAAGAACAAGGGCAAATACAAGGGTTCAAGCTCAAAGGAGCACAAGATCGACTTGAGCAAGGTGACGTGCCATCATTGCAAGGAGGCTGGACATTTCAAGCTAAACTGTCCAAAGCTCAAAAAGGAGGACAAAGGAAAGAAGAAAAGGAAGAGAGTGCTCATGGCAGCTTGGGAAGATCTTGAGAATGACTCAAATGAAGAAGAAGAATCTAAAGGTGGAGATAAAGACTGCTTCATGGCTGGAAACAACAATCTTGATGAGGTAAATTATTATGATTTGACCATTGATGATTTACATGCTATTATTGATGATCTCACTTTAAACACCTCAAAACTGCTTGACAAGTACAATGAATGCAGATCTGAAAGAGATGTGTTAAGAGCTGAAAATGATTTTTTAAAAGAAAAGGTGAAGAAAACTGAATATGCTTTGGACATCATTGAAGAAAACAGATTTCTAAAATCTGAACTTGAAAAATTAAAAGGAAAACACATTGTGGATCCTTCTCATGAGTTAATTGCTGAAAATGAAAGATTAAATGATATGATTAAAAGGTTGAATGGTGACTTAGCAAAATTTGCTTAAAGTTCTAGTAACTTGGACAAATTACTTGCAAGTCAAAGACCATTATTTGAAAAATCTGGTTTAGGTTACATAGCCAAGGAAGATGCAGTTTTTAATGATTCCTCTATAAAATTTGTGGCTTCTTCATCAAATATTAAATCCACACCAATCAAATCTGGTATTGGATATGTTCCAACTTTTGAAGAAAAACTTGATGAAGTATACACAAGTGAAACTGAACCTTCACCAAGAACCGAACCTGGTTCAAATAGGCCAGGTTTGGGGTACATTTCGAAAAATGAGGTTGCTTTCAAGAAACCACCATTTTACAACAAAATCTCATATTCGAAAAGTCCAAAAGTTCAAAAAAAATTATGGTGAAAATGTTTTAGTTAAGAGGAACAATTTTAATAAAAATCAATTTGTCAAAAGAAATGCACCTCTTCCAAAAACCAGAAAATTTCAAACTTTTAATCATTTCCAGCAAAGCAACTCACCTCAATTTCAGCGATACACATCAGAAAATCATTGTGTAAATTGTAAGAAATTTGGTCATCATATGCACAATGTTTCATTGAAAAGAGAGTTGTGGGAAACAAAATTTACAATGTTGTTTGTGATTTCAATGCACTTGGGCAACCAAGATGGATTAACTTCAAAGGATCCAAATTAATTTGGATACCTAAGGCTACTTGAAACTCTTCATGCAGATTTGCCTAGCATCCAAGAACAAAAAGGACATGTGGTACATGGATAGTGGATGTTCAAGGCACATGACTGGAAGGTCAACTTACTTCATCAAACTAAATAAGTATGATGGAGGTTTTGTGACCTTTGGAGATGATGGTAAAGGTAAAATTATTGCTGTTGGAAAAGTAGGTAATGAACAATCTACTTTCATTGATGATGTACTTTTGGCATGTGGTTTGAAGCACAATCTTTTTAGTATAAGTCAGCTGTGTGATTTAGGATATTTAGTGACTTTCAAAAGACTTGAATGTTGTGTTATTAATGAAAAGACAAATGAAGTGATGTTTGTTGTCAAGCATTTTAATAATATGTATGGACTTACTCTTAATGAACTAAAGGATCAAAATGTAGCTTGTCTTCAGTCTAAAGAATCTGAAAAGTGGTTATGGCACAAGAGATTGGCCCATGCAAGTATGGTTCAAATAAACAAACTTGTAAAGAAAGAATTAGTAAGAGGCCTTCCTTTGATAAAATTTGACAAAGACATCACTTGTGATGCTTGCCAAATGGGAAAACAAACAAAAAGTTCTTTTAAACCAAAGGAAGACATCTCTACTAAAAGACCACTTGAGTTGCTACACATTGATTTATTTGGTCCAACAAGAACTCAAAGCCTAGGTGGTAAACATTATGGTTTAGTGATTGTGGATGACTATACTAGGTTTGGTTGGGTTTTATTTCTTGCACACAAAAATGAAGCCTTTTCGGCCTTTGAACCTTTTTGCAAGAAAATTCAAAATGAAAAGGATTTAAAGATTTCTCCTATAAGAAGTGATCATGGAACTGAATTTGAAAACAACTTATTTGAATCCTTTTGTGAGGAATTTGGAATATCTCACAACTTCTCTTGTCCAAGAACACCACAACAAAATGGTGTTGTGGAAAGAAGAAATAGAAGCATACAAGAGATGACAAGAGCTATGCTTTGTGAGAGTAATGTTCCAAAAATTTTTTGGGCTGAAGCGGTTAACACGGCTTACCACATTTTAAATAGAACAATCATAAAGAAATTTTTGAAGAAAACCCCTTATGAACTTTGGAAAGGTTACCCACCAAACTTATACTACATGCACATCTTTGGATGCAAATGCTTTGTTTTAAATAACAAGAATAATTTGGGTAAATTTGATCCAAAGGCGTATAAGTGTTTGTTTGTAGGATATTCCACAACTAGTAAAGCATATAGGGTTTATCATCAAGATACTAGGATTATTGAAGAGTCCATACATGTTACATTTTGTGATACTAACTTGGTGCAAAGTATTTTGGAAGATTGTGATGCAGGAAATCAAGCTCAAAAGGAAGATGAAACTGCTCAAAATCATGAAAAAGAAAATTCTGGTCAAGCTGAACCAGAAACTGCAACTGCTGAAAATTCGAGAGACAATTCCATTATGTCTCATGAATCTGAAGGAGATCCTGGAAACAGCAACACCCAGAATCCCTTGGTGACTGAATCTGCCTCCAAGTCCACCAGACCTCGTGAATGGAGATTTTTGAAGAATTATCCTGAGGAATTTGTTATTGGGGACGTCTCTCATGGGGTTAGAACTCGATCTTCCACAAGAAAGGCAAGTGAAGGAACAAACATTGCCCTTCTCTCTCAAATGGAGCCTTAAAACATCAAGGAAGCCCTTGGTGACCCTTCTTGGGTAAAGGCAATGGAAGATGAGCTCCAAGAGTTTGAGAAGAACCAAGTGTGGACTTTAGTTCCTAGGCCAAGTGGAAAGAAAGTGACCGGCACCAAGTGGATATTTCGGAACAAGTTAGGAGAAGATGGTAGCATTGCAAGAAACAAGGCAAGGCTGGTGGCACAAGGATATGACCAAGAAGAAGGAATATACTTTGATGAATCATTTGCCCTTGTTACCCGAATGGAAGCCATAAGACTTCTCTTAGCTTGTGTTGCATTTTGTGGTTTTAAATTATATCAAATGGATGTGAAATGTGCATTTTTGAATGGTGTGATAGATAGAGAACTGTATGTGGAGTAGCCTCCTGATTTTGAAAATAAAGAGCATTCTAATCATGTTTTCAAATTATCTAAAGCTCTCTATGGTTTAAGACAAGCTCCTAGAGTTTGGTTTGAGAGATTTAGCTCTTTTCTTTTGAAAAATGGTTTTCAAAGAGGCACCACTGACACAACTCTATTTATCAAGAATTCTAATGATTCTTTTATTTTAGTCCAAATATATATTGATGACATTATTTTTGGATCAGCCAATGAATCCCTTTGTTCTGAATTTGGAAAACTCGTGACAAGTGAATTTGACATGAGTATGATGGGTGAACTTAATTTTTTCCTTGGGCTGCAAATTAAACAAACTGAAAATGGTATTTTCATTCATCAAGAGAAGTATGCCAAGGAATTAGTTAAGAAATTTAGTATGAAAAATGCCAAACCCATGGGAACTCCCATGCATCCTAATTCAAAATTAGATAAGGGAGAAACTGAGAAAGATGTTGATGAGACTAGGTATAGAGGAATGATTAGTTCTCTTATGTACTTAACTTCCTCTAGACCCGATATTGTACAAAGTATTGGATTGTGTTCTAAGTTCTAATCCAAACCAAAAGAGTCACATCTTTCTGCATTGGTTATTGTGATGCAGATTTTGCCGGTGATAGAGTTGATAGAAGGAGCACTTCAGGCCTATGTTGCTTCCTTGGAAAGTCATTAAATGTTTGGTCAAGTAAGAAGCAACCAACAGTGGCCTTATCCACTGCAGAGGCTGAGTATATATCTGTTTCTTCTTGTTGTTGTCAGCTTTTATGGTTAAAAACACAGCTTGCCGATTACAAATTAAATGCTGAAAATATTCTCTTGATGTGTGATAATATGAGTGCCATTAATATTTCTAAAAATCCAGTTTTGCACTCTAGGACTAAACATATTGAAGTGAATTTTCACTCAATAAGAGAACATATCTAAAAGGGGGATATTAGCATTCAATTTGTTAAATCTGAGGAGCAATTAGCAGATATTTTCACAAAACCACTTGCTGAGGACAGATTATACATGCTTAGGACTAGTTTAGGAATTTTGAGTTATGATTATTTGTTTAATATTTGCTGATGTTTCTGCTGGAGCATTTTGTCTCATAAACAGGTATGAGACAATTCTGGGCAGAAGAAGAACGTTCCCCTTAATCAGCGTGTTCTGAGCTTGTTTCAAGTGAAAGTTAATCTGGGCCAACCTAAAAAAGTCAGATCTAGAGTGGTCCAATGTGTTTCCTTAAATCCAACCATCTCTGGGCCCAAATATGAATATTACATTTTTTGTTTGGTTGATATTTTTTTTTTGCTTGTGTGTGTAATTTTTTTGAAAGGGATTTCATTTAATGTCTTCTAGTCCAAAAAGGGTTTCAGTTTGATTTTATTTTTTAAGTTTTCAAAGTTTAAAATTAATTTTCTGTTTTATTTTAAAATCAAATAAAATCTTTCTTTTATGAGGTCATGTCTTTTCAAGTCAAATCAGTGGTGATGCAGTTGCATGGTTTGAGAAATTTTCTTTTGGGTACGGTTACCAACACTCCATCTCTTCCCTCCATAACTTCTCCTCAAACCCTTCGGTTTCTTCCCACTCACTTTACTATTTCTCTTCCCTCAAAAGCCTAAAACTTACCAAATGAGGACGAAAACCCTGGCTAAAAGGCCTCATCGTGAGAAAATCTTCAAGCGTTCCACCAAACCATCAACTCGCTCCCAAGACCAAACCTTCACACCCTCTCCTTCTCCTCCTACCTCCCCTCCAAGAACTGCTCCCATGGCGCGGACCAAAACCACACCAAGATTCCCTGCCTCTGCCAAGCCGACGCCACCACCAAAGGCGACGCCTTCCAAACCAGGCTCCTCAAAACCTGATTCTTCAAAATCAAGCTCTTCCAAAGGCAAACGTCCGGCGGCTGAGGAACCAGTTCCCGAGCCAACTCAACCTAAATCCAGGTCGGTTCCTATGTGCTCTCAATGAGGTAAAGCTCGAGTTCCTCTTAAATCAGTTAAAGAACCAGACATTGGCCTTTTTTATCACAAAACTCATTTTTTGACCTCTCATTCTAACTATAACCCCTATAGATTCAAATCTACCATGAACAGTGATTTTTATGAAGGGGTTATTCAGTACATACCCTGTGTCCATCTTTTCTAGCTGATTTGCCATCTTTAAAAAGAAAAGGTTTTCCGTTTGTGGATAACTTGATTTTTTTTGGACTGGAATCACCATTTTGACATCAAAAAGCCTATTTATCCCTTATTGGTCAAAGAATTTTATGCCAACATGACATATCATGAAGGCACTGCTCACTCATATGTAAAGGGCCGAGACATAGTGTTAAACAATGAAACTATCAGTGATGCATTGAAGTATACTGATGTTGGGCCTTGTGCTTACACTTCAGTTAAGTAGGATGATGGTGTTGGTATTTTCTACAATGATGCATTGGCTCACATCTGTGAACATGTTTCCTTAATTGATGGCATCACACCCACTCACAAAGCCCTGGGATATGAGCGTGCTCAGTTGCACCGAATGGTCAACCACATTATTCTTCCTCAAAGTGGTTCATATCAAAGGGTTTCCTATACTGATACTCTTGTTTTATATGCCCTTCTCACCAGAACTGAAATTTCATCTGCATATTTGATGGTTAGATACATGTTTAACTTTGTTAGGAGTGAAAAAGATAAAGCACTTCTTTATGGCATGTTTCTAACTTGCATTTTTGAGTATTTTGGTGTTGACTTGACCAATGAGGTTTATCAAAATAGACATTCCTATCTAAAAGGGGGTGGTGCAGTGAAACAGCAAAAAGGACCCACTAGATCTGAAAGGGTAGTCTTAGATGATGAAGATGATGACTTTGTCCCTGAGGAATCTCCTACTCCTTCCACCGACGGTACTTCCATCTCTACAGGGAAGAAATCCGCTCTGCTGAATGTGGTCAAGGATGTTGTTCAGGAGTTTGTCTCCCAATCAAATCATATAATTGCCATGAGCAAGGAACAAAGGAAGCTAGCTAGCAAGCATGAGAATTTCCTAAGGAAATCAAGGGATAGAGTGGCTGTGTTTATGACTTTCATTGATAACCTTCAAAAGGATGAAGACCCTGCCACTGATGTTGAAGAGGAAGCTGATTCGGAGGGGAATGGTTCTGACGCCTAGATTTGTCTCATGAAAACTGCTGCTGCTCTCTTTTTGTCTCATGAACTCTGTTTCTTTTGCTACTGTTGAACTGTTTTTTTATCTTGGATGATTGTAATAACTCTAAATACTACTGCACTTTTTGATAGTTTAGTTAGTACTTTGAACTGTGCTCTAACTCTTTCCTGCAGGATTCACGAAGTTGTTTTTGTTGATCTTACTTATTATCCGCCCTTGATGACAAAAGGGGGAGTAATAGCAATAGGATAATAGGGATATCAATAGGAGAATAGGGAATGGTGAAATTGTCCTATGAATTTTTATTGAATTTTTATTGGCATTGCTACAGCTACTATTATTCCATTTGCTACTATTATTCTTTTGGGATTTTTTGTCTGATTACTGCATTAAAACTTGTTTTCACATGTTGAATTTTTTGTTGCTGGTATTAGCTTGATGTTGGGATGATTATGTTGTGTTGTTTGTTTGATATCCCTTAGACAAGATAAATGTGTGTAGCTTTTTATTGTGCTCTCTTTAAGTACAATGTAAAACAGGAACAAAGAGGAAAGCATAAATCCAGGGGGAGCTACTCTTGAAAAAGAAAGGGGGAGCAACACAAAATCAAGTAACTTCAATCAAAGGGAAGTTTTCTAACTTTACTAAAATTCAATTCCTTTTGGTTATTATTTGATTATGTTTGTCATCAAGGGGGAGATTGTTGAGTTAATTAACTAAATCAATTAGTGATGACAAACATTATTTTTGGGCAAAATAAATAATTTGTGTTGATTAATTATAAATGCATATTACTAATTATTTATTGTTGCAGGCCAAAATTCAACTTTATAGCCCAAATGGAATGAAAAGCAAATAGCACGGATGGTGGGATGAAAGCAAAAATAGAAGCCCAAGAAAAAGCAAAAAAAGAAGTCAGATGGGCCAAATGGGTTGCTTAATGGATATCCGATCCAAACCCAACTCAATTTCAAATCCCTCCAATTTGGTCTCACTACCAAAGCAATGTTATTCTCTCCTCTATCTTAGTCAAATCACAAAACTCAGAAAAGTAAGAAAGAGAAAGAGAAAGCTTCTTCCCTAAGGTGATCATCAAAAAAGCAAGAAAGAGAAAGTCCAAGCTTGAAACGCAGAAGTCTAATCAGCAAAATTCAAACCATATCAAGCTTAGGTTAAAGGTAACCCATTTCCTCTTACATGCAACACACTTTCTTCTCTTCATCTTCAACTCTCTGTCACTCCGTTTTGAGCTATATGGAAAAGAGGATTTCTGTTCTTCTCTGCGGTAAATCCACAGTCTCAAACATGTCTTGGGGACCAAGTTGGTTTTCAAGGGTTCAGATTAAGTTGACCATTGGAAGACTCTTGTGGTTGCTGCTTTATGGATTTCGGTTAGGATAGAGAAGTCAGAAGCAAAGTTTCTATTTTGAAGATTACTGGGAAAAAGGTGAACGGCTGGGTTGGTGAAGCTCAAGGCTCAAGATGTTGACCTAGGAAGGTGAACCCAGCAATATGCAAGGAGATAAAAGAGGCTTGCTGCTCATTCAGAAGTCAAGGAGAGAAAACCAGTGTTCTTGAGGTGTATGTTATGAGAAAAGGTCTTTGAAGAAGTTCATCTAACTGGACAGTGTTTCCTAGTCAAAGGTGCATTCCGCCAGTATGAAGAACTGAATCAGAGGCTTGCTAATCTGGTTTTTCACATAGCAAAGAGGCTGTTGATGAAGTTAATCTCCTTCATGTTTTACTGATTGTAATGTACTTTTCAATGTTTATCTTTCTGTAATTTCTTGAGTGAAAAGGCATAATAAGAGAGATAAAGAAAAAGCCATGAGTGGAAAAAGGCTGAGTGATACACTTGAGAGAAAAGCCTAGAGTTATTTTCAGATTTCTTTAGGTATGTTCATGACTTGTATCTTGTACCTGTAAGGTATCCCTTTCTTAGTTGGGTTAGCACTAAGAGTGAATAGTTAGGTATTAGCATAGCCAATGTCAAGTTAGGTTAGAACTTGAGTGTGAAAAGATTGTGTCAATCCTGTGGAATTGGTGTATGTAATACTGTTAACTATAGTGAAAATTCCTCCATTGTTGTGGAGGAGACTGGATGTAGGTTGCATAGCACAAGGCAACCGAACCAGGATACATGCTGGTGTTAGCTATTCCTTTCTCTGCACTGTTCTGTTTTTTGATATTCATGAGATAAAAATAAATTGTCTCATAAATTTCTACTGTTGAGTTCAAACAGAATCAAAATTCAAACACTATTTTTAAATGGTCAGTTCAGTAACTTAAAAGAAAGGCATAGATTCAACCCCCCTTTTCTAAGCCTACCACAACCTTCAACATGTATAAATTGCGGTATAGTGGTTTATGCGAAAATAGAGGTTTATGAAATATGTGGGAGGAAGTCACGGATTATACATAACTAAACTCTTATATACAGTAGGGAAGGCCAATGTGAAGTAATTGAGTGTCATTCTTCGCAATAAAGGGTGAGGAGAGTTTTCTATTTTTACAACAGTTAAATATTTAACTTAATCATAAATAAGTTCCGAATTAAAGAATTAACATATTTTATTTTGTCAAATATTACATTTTCTTATATCTTAATATATATATTAAGATATAAGAAAATATTAAGATATAAGAAAATGTAATATTTGACAAAATAAAATATGTTAATTCTTTAATTCGGAACTTATTTATGATTAAGTTAAATATTTAACTGCCATAAAAATAGAAAACTCTCCTCACCCTCTTGTGAAGAATGGCACTCAACTACTTCACATTTGCCCTCCACTGCTGTATATAGAGAGTTTAGCCATGTATAATCTACAGCTCCCTCCCAGAAATTTCATAAGCCTCCATTTTCGTATAACACCCTCCAACGGTTTATACATGTTTATGCTCCTTCAGAAACTGTCTGCTGCAGTTTCTTTATGTTTAAAATATTTTTTAAGTAAAAAAATTTTAAAAATATGTTTTTTCTTTTTTTTTTTTAATCTTGGATTAAGGGTGTCCTAGCTAATGGGTTGCTGTACAAAGTGAAATTCAAACCCTTAGCTTTTGCTTAAATAGACGAGTGCATAGTTGTAAAAATCGGACCGAACCGGCCAGTTCAACTGAAAAACCGGTGAACCGAACCTTATACCGATCCGATTTAGTATACTGACCGCTTAAAAAAATGAACCGGTCAAAGCCGACACGGACCAGAACCGATCAACAACGCAGTCAATGGTCATGCGGGTTGTGAAATTAGAAAAAATGTATTGCAAGGAGTGGGAGTAGAACTTGACTCTTTTGAAAAGAAGACCAAGTTGACAACCACTGAACTAACCTAATTGTTTAGCATTTTGAATGCTTTTCAAAATATATATATATATATATAACTCATTTTTTAATTGAAGTACAAATTAATTAATTTTAAAATAAGAAAATGATAATGAATAAAAAAATAAAATAAAAATTACTTATTCTAAAAAAAATTATATAAAAATATTTATACCTTGAAATTATTCTTTGGATATAATTCATAGATTGTTATTCTTATTGTGTCTAATTAAGATACTATATAGTAGTATGAACAAATTATATGTCTATCTTTGTATTAGTTATTTATAGAATTTGACTTAACTGTTCTTAAAATGTTAGTAAAAATATGTATTTCAAATTTTAATTTTAAGTTTTTGACTATTTTATATTTTTTCTTTACGTAAGAGCGGTTTTACCGGTTGAACCAGTAACTCATCATTGAACCAATAAACCAGTAAACCAGTAACTTGACCGGTTTAGTTTTGACAACTATGGACGAATGAGCTGACCATTCGACCAATTCAAGTTGATTTAATGCTCTTACTTTTATTATCAAAATTTTGCCAAATACACTAATACTTTTCCTTAAAAAACTCTTTTTCTAACAATTTTTTTTCTAACAATTTAACTGAAACAAAAGAAGGAGTTAATACTTAATTTGACCTTTGAAATTTGAAATTGGATTTAATTTGACCCTTAAAATTTCAATGGACTCAAATTAGACTTGAAAATTTATAATCATAACTTACATTAAACTTTGAGCTAATCCTCGTTAACGACGTGTTGATTTAGTACATTAACTTGTTGTGATTTGGATTTCTTACCCAAATTCTATATGATCAAGATTTATTAGAGTTTCAAAACCTTGATTGTTGCTCACAAAGTTACAAAATTTTTAAATTGAACTTGTTATTATCATCTTCACAAAAATGTTTTAGAGCCAATCAAACTTTTAGAAAGTCTAATAGATCTTAGTCACATAAAACATAAATAAAAAGTCAAAATCTTAACAAGTTAATGTGTCAACATGTCATTTACAGAAATTAACTTAAAAACTAACTTAAATTAGGGACTAAATTAAATCAATTAAAATTTTAAGAATTAATTAAATCCAATCTTAAATTTCAAGAATCAAATTAAATATTAACTCCTAATAAAAGTGTTATGGCCTAATTCCTCAACTTAGCCTAGGACTATTACTAGCCCAAGAATCGTGTTTTTTAAATGGTGGTTCATAAGAAGTAATATCTGATACATATCACAATTAGATTAGTAATAAATCCAGAGAGATTTCATTCAAATTTTATTAAGATCTTTCATTCACTCGAGCACTATAAATACACATTCAGAATATATTATCAAACTCTAATCCTTATATTTCTCATAATTTCTTGTAGGTAGGCCGTAGGCTACCATCAATTCTTGGAACGAAGATTCGAAAAATTGCCATCCTCTTCCTTAGAATTCTCCCTACTTAAAATTCAGGCGAGTTCTACTCTAGAAAAAAAAATAAAAAAAAAAGTTTATCTCCTTTTAATAACTATATATATATATATATATATATATATATATATATATATATTTGTCATTTCAGCAATTTTTTTTTAACATTCACAATATTCTAACATGAAACTTTGTATAAGAGAAAACATGCATGTATAACTAACACATGCTCTAAATTAATCTCATTTTAAAAAAGTTATATAAATATTTAATAATATCAATTTAATATAATAAATTGTTATTTTTGCCTCTAAAAAAATTTAATTTTTGATAAATATATAATTTTCTCATAAGTGAAAAAACTGCATGTACAACTTAAACTAATCCCTTAATTGTCATATACATGCTCTAAATAATCTCAAAAAAAAGTTATAGAAATATTTAATTTTATCAATCTATTAGAACAAACAATCGTTTTAGTTAGGGGTATTCATGAATCGGATGAAATTAGGTTTATCTTGATCTATATTCGACACAAAATATACACTGGGTCTATTTTTTAGACTTTAACCCGGCCTTAAACCCGATAAAACCTAAATATTTTCGGGCCACAACTATATCGAGTCCAAACCGGATAAAAATCGAACTTTAAAACTTTAACAATAATTTATAAAGAAATTTATTTATAAAAAAATTTATTTATGATGCACTTATTTATAAAGAAGAAACTTGTTATCGAAAAGTTGATATCTATATTTGAACTTGAATTTGTTCATAAATTCTAATTTGATGTTTTTTTGATCTATTTTCTAATTCAACAAGTGTGATTAAAAATAAAACAATAAGCTTATAATTAATATAACATAATACTAAAATTAATTTAAAACATATATACATTTTTTAGTTCCCTTAGAGCGCATATGGATCAAATGAAGTCGGAATTGTCTTGACTCAGACTTGACCTGAAATAATAATCGGGTCTATTTTTAAAAACTTTATCTGATCCTAAACCTAATAAAATTACACCAAATTAGTTTCTAAGACGTTCTAGGTCGGGCTGGGTTTTGGGGGAAGCCGGGCCGTATGCCCCTTTAATTTTAGTATTTCGAGTAGCTATACCCTTGGGACACTTTTGGAAGAGTTATGCATTTTGATTTGATCAGCTTTTCTTAAGTGGGCGTTTCTTTGTTTCTTTCTTTTGTTTGTTCATTATTTCCAGTAAAAAGAAAAACGTTTTAGTATTAAAAAAATTAATTTGGAGGAAAAGTTTTATTTGTATATTTTTTTTATTTTTTTATTTATTGTTCTTTTTCATTGTAGTCTCTAGACATGATTTATGATAAAATTTAATAGCATCATTTGATTTATGTAATTGACTCCACTTAATTACATAAGATTTTGTTGTTAGTTTTTTTTTTTAATTGTTATCTTTTACCCTTCACTAAAAAAAATTGTCATAAAAGATTCACTTAAAAATTAAAATCATCATATTTAAAAGATAAAAAGATCTAATTTTTTTAATAGGCTTGTAAAAATTTTTGAATATTTCTTCCTATATTTAGTTTATTACTTTATTTTGTCAAATTGAGATCATTATTAAATTAAAGAATCAAAATATTAGTTTTTTTAAAAGCTATTTTGTCAAAAATTAAATATTTTAATTAATAATATAACAATTTATTCCAATCCAATAGTAGAAATATTTTTATGTAAAAATAAAAATCATATCTTAAAAGCTATAAATTGGGAAAATATCATATTCTTCCTAATTATCAAGTTTTTGTCTGAATCTAAGATGTTAATTAAAAGCTAAAACACAATGATGGTTTTAGAGGGGAAAAAAAAACAAGAAAGGTTAATACCAATGGCTTAAATATTAATGTTGAACAATCTTGAGTAATGAAGCTGCATGTGATATAAGCTTCTACTTAAATTCTAAACAGTTGTAAAAGAAGACAAAACATATTGAAGGAAAAAAAAAACTCCTTTTTGCAGAGATCAGAGGAAGCATTCCTTCATTGGATTTGAAGTTTTGAACCTCACTCACAGGGAGGGATATAAGGGGGCGAGTGGCGGTCTCGGCCCCTCAACTTTTTTTAATAGTAATAAGTTATTATGTATAATTTATTTTTTTTTTAAAATATTTAGTATTTAGTCTAATATAAATAAAAGTTCAGTCTAATTTAAATATTAATAATTTTTAATATTTAAAACATAAGTAACAATATTAAAAAAATCTGAAAAAGATATTATTACTAATATTTTTTAATTAAATAAAAAATTTTAAATCTCATAAAGTGAATTCTTTTTCTTCTTGTGGCTGTTTTTTTTATTCGTTTGGTATTAATTCTCTCTGTTTCAATTGCTATAATTAAGAGACTATGAATATTGTGAAAAATAACTTAGAAACAAAATAAAAGATGAATTTCTTGCTAATTGTCTTTTAATTATATTGAAAAAAAATTGCTAAAAATTTTGACACAAATTCTATTATCGGTAAATTTTATGATACGAAGAATCGATCACTTCGTTAGTAAAAGTATACACATACTTTTTTTACTTTAAAATATATTCTCTATCCGTATATTTTTATAATACATCTTATATTATATAATTTTTTTACATAATTTTTAATATTATATGTGTTATTGGCCCTCCATAATATCATTTTTGGATCCGTCCCTGCTCACTCATGAGCATAAAATAATTGAGAAACTGAAAGGTGAATAGCTTAATAACAAGGAAAACATGTCAACAACAACAACAAAGCCTTGTCCCATTAAGTGGGGTCGGCTACATGAATCAAACGATGCCATTGTGCTTTGTCATGTATCATGTCTACAGAGAGACCGTTTACATGTAGATCTCGTTTGACCAACTCATGGATGGTCTTCTTAGGTCTTCCTTTGCCTTTCGCTCTTTGTCCATCTTCCATCTCATCCACCCTCGTGACTGGATGTTCTATCGGTCTTCTTCTCACATGTCCAAACCACCTGAGACGCGATTCAACCATCTTTTCCACAATGGGTGCTACTCCAACTCTCTCATTTATATCTTTATTCCTTATTTTATCCAATCGCGTAAACAAGGAAAACATGTTAATAAAAAAAAATTATAATCAATATTTTAAGAGTAAATGTCCTTTTTGATCCATAACCATTTGCTCGATGGACTTCCCACTTTCTAAGAAATTTAAACACACAAATTGGTCTCTATTTACTTTGATATATGTACGTTCCAGTTCCTATCTACTTTGAGTAAATGCCCTTTCCGGTCCCTAACCAGGGACTATCTTCTATTTGGGACATATACCAAAGTAGATAGGGACCGATTTGAATGTTTAAATTTTTTAGAGAGTGAAAAGTCCATCGAACAAATGGTTAAGAACCGAAAAAGACATTTACTCATATTTCAATAGTAAGTTTTGGAAACTATCTTCTATCTCTCTTTTATATTTTCTATATATATATATTACTTACTCTCTTATATAATTTTATTAGTTTTATATGTTAAGCATTTTGTGGTAGATTTTTTGTTGTGAATTTTGTTTTTTGTTTTTTTTTTTTCGGCTTATCTTTAAAGTTTAAATACTTTTTACTAAATAATATGCGTTGCACTTCTCGTTAATTAAATAAAATTTAATTATTAATTTATTATATTTTATATCAATGACTCAAATTTAAAATGTAGAATATAAAAAAAACCGATGCACTTCTTATTTTTTTGCGGAGCACATTAATATATATCTTAAGTTTGATATTTAATTTTTAATCTAATTGAGGACCTTATACTATGTTATAGAATTTCATCTCTATAGCCGTTGTTTCATTTGTATGTATCGTTTGAATTAAGTTGAACTTAACTTATCCAACTACCTTATTAATTTATTTTAGGTGATATGAGTATTGTTTAAGAACTTAACAACTTAGATTATACTATTAGAATATAAAATCAATTATTTCAGTTAGTTAATTGTCACAAGATCTGGTCCACACATAAAATATTTTCTAAAATCAATCAATCAATCATATCATATCAAATAAAGAAACAAAATAAAAAAGATCTTCTCCTATATTTTTGTAGGAAAACTTTCAGAAAAAATCTATCCTACATTATAATTATTTATATTTATATATATATACACGTGAGTGAGTTGATGAAGTTTGTAATTCACAGAACAAAGATACACATTGTTCCTCATTACATGACCAATGAAGCCGTCTTGTTCATTTTTTCTCATACTGGTATTTTACTACCACTTAATAATTTTTTGTTAATTATTTACCATTCAATTGATATTTTTTACTAAACAAAACAAAATGATAAAGCTTGTTATTGCTTAGTTTTTTTTTTTAAGATAATATACTTATATATGTTTTTTTTTTTGTGACAGACATACTTTATTCTACTTGTGTCATTGATACTATGTTCATATGTATTGTTTACACGCTTGGAGTATCATGTGAATTTAAATTCACATAAAGTTCTCTTTCAATTCCAGTCAGAAATTGAGGCATTGACAACACTCATACAACCCATGAATTATTCCTCCAAGAATTTAGCAAGATTTATAAATTCAGCTCTCCATGCTACCAACATCTCATTTTCTGACATTAAAACCAAGGTTAATTTAATGTTAATCAGTACAAATATTATTGTTTCAGCATTTTAATCTAACCTTGTTTGTTTTATTTATTTTCTGGTGTAGGTTGCTCCATTATTATTTGAATCATTTGAGACAGTTCCTCAATTAGCCGAAATCTCATACATAGGAATGGAAGGTTACTTTTTTTCATTCTACAATGGTGATCATGGTCAACCTCTCGCAATATACTCAAATCGTTCAACATCTTCTTCCATTATTTCTAAGCATTATTATGTTCAGCCGGTGAATCCTGACAATGGAAAATTATATGGGAATGCAACAATATTTGATTCCTATGTTAATACAACTTGGGTTGGGAAAGCACTAAATGGTTCGAATGATGGATTTGTCACATTGGGAAAAAAGTTTAGCAATGATCAAGAATTCTTGTTCATTAGTTCATCAAGAATCACAAAAACAGGTTCAGTGATCTCTCTTGGAGTTCAAGCAACAAAAATAACTGGTTTTTTCTCTAGTGTTATCAGTCATCACCAACAAGGTGCCATGTTGTATCTAGCTACAAAAGATGGACAAGTGCTTCAAGAAGGGATCAAGAATACTCATATGGTTGTTGCTAAGAACAACACGGTTTCGTTTCAATATGTGAATAATCACACTAGTTATTATCAGGGTTCAGTTACATGCAAAAATGATGGTGAAGTTGTTGCTTCTACTTTGAAGATTCAGGGCGTTGAGTATTTAATGCACTGCTCCTCAATTCAGATAATGGGGATTAAATTGGTACAACTTCTTAATCTTTTTTATTGATCATCTTTTATATAATATAACAAACACAAAAAACAATTATATTCTTTTATTGATTATCTTTGAACATGTTTATCGGAGCACAAGTTTTCTATATTCTTTAGTTTCTTGGTTGATTATTTACATATAATGTGTTCAGGTGTATGTTGTGGGAGTGCCAAAAAATGGAGCAATGATCAATTTCATAAAGGAATTTAAGAGATATGGGTTGATGGTACTGAGTGCCATGGTGATTATGTCCTTAATTGGCACAATTAGCATTGTAATTATGAAAAAGGCAGTAAAGAAGCAAAAAGAAGCAACGGAGGAAGCTGAGAGAAAGAGTAAGAATAAGAGCATTGCTTTTGCGACAGCATGCCATGATGTTCGTGCTTCCCTCGCAACCCTGACTGGTTTGATAGAGTTGTCATCTTCACAACTTGTCCCTTCTTCATCAGAACTAAACTCCAATCTCAAACAAATGGACTCTTGTACCAAGGATTTACTAGGTAACATTGCTTAATTATTTCTCTTAATTACCCTTATTGCAAGTACTTGATTTATTTTATTTTTCATCTTACAAGAGTCAACAAGACACCTGCATATAATATATTAAAGTAAATTATATAACAATCAATACTGTTAACATTCCTCTGTGTTACTGTGTTTGCTGTCATTTGCATTAATAATAAGATAAATCCAAAAAGGTTCATCTATAAAAAGATTTTGCTCATGGAAGATGCAACTCATTTCAATATTAAAATCACTTCCTAAACTTTTTGACCTTGCAAATCTATATTACTCATATTTTATAAAATATATACTAATAAAATCTGATGAAATTATTTCTTGTTTCTTAGAGTAGCATCTATATTTTATATGTAGATATAACAGTTTCACAAAGACATATTTATCATCCATGTGTAATGGTATATTAACTTGATTAACATTCGGTTTTATTTACTTCTCATGGCACTGTGAAATTAATTTTCATTGAAATACAATGAATAGGAATGCTGAATTCCATATTGGATGCAAGCAAGATTGAAGCAGGGGAAATGCAACTTGAGGAAGAAGAATTTGATGTGTTCCAATTCTTAGAGGAGGTAGTTGATTCTT
The DNA here is from genome assembly GCF_003086295.3 of Arachis hypogaea. Classification (NCBI taxonomy): domain Eukaryota; kingdom Viridiplantae; phylum Streptophyta; class Magnoliopsida; order Fabales; family Fabaceae; genus Arachis; species Arachis hypogaea. Next base: position 12,917,874 of record NC_092051.1, read on the forward strand.
ACCATAACGTGGCTATGAAGAAAGGAGTAGATATTGTATTGGAACCCTTCAATGACTCAGTTCACAGATATTCACACACAAAAGGTGACAGAGTTAAACTCAAGAGAGTCTTATGCAACTTATTAGACAATGCTGTTAAATTCACTGATGAAGGACACATAGCAGTTAGGGTAAGGGCACAGAAACCTGTATTGCAAAACTCAATGTCAATGATGAGGGTTACTAACCAAAATAGACCTTGGTCATGCTTATTCATCAAAAGAAAAAATAATGAACGACGGAATGATGATGACATAGAAGCTTCTAATTCAACCCAACCAGATCCTAGTAATACCATGGATTTCATATTTGAAGTTGAAGATACTGGCAAAGGAATTCCCAAAGACAAGCATGAGTCTGTGTTTGAGAATTATGTCCAAGTCAAAGAAACTGCTATTGACCATGGTGGAACTGGTTTGGGACTTGGCAGTGTGAGATCTTTGGTATGTAACCATTTTGCACCTTTCTATAGTCACACACGTATTTTGATATAAATTATGTTTAGGTACATTGATTTTTTTATGTAACAATTTTGTCAATTTGAGTATTAGACAGTTATTCTTGGAGGGAGGGAATAGCTCTTAATAAGGAAATAACTAACATGATTTTTTTTTCTCCCTATCTAGGTTCGATTGATGCATGGAGATATTAGAATTGTGGAGAAGGATAATGGTGGAAAAGGAACATGTTTCAGGTTCAATGTGCACCTCACTGTATGTGAGAAAAGAACAGATGATATCACAAGAGAAAGTGAATCTAAACCAGTTGACAGAACTCAATCACACAGGTCAACCATTCATGCTACTAGTTCTGGTTCAAGCATGTGTTCCTTGAGTCCCAAGATACCTATCTGCGGCCCTAGCACTTCTTGGCACGAGGGATCTCGAGTTGTTCTCTTGATTCAAGGAGAAGAGCGCCGAAGAGCAACACAAAGGTTCATAGAGAGAAAAGGGATCAAAGTTAAGGTTGTTAAGCAGTGGACTAATCTGTCTCATACCCTCAATAAGATAAAAAAGAAGGGTCTGAATAGCTTAAGTTCAGGTTCTAGTTCTAGTTCTGCAACACATGGTTCTACTAATGCCCCTTTGAGTGCATCCATGGATGAAATCGAATCTACCCAAGGATTCGTCCTGATTGTGATTGATGCAAAAGCAGGACCATTTCAAGAACTATGCAGGGTGGTATCTGAATTCAAGAGAGGCATTTGTATTTCTTGTAGAGTTGTTTGGTTAGAGAATCCAATTTCTCCTAATCTTGATTTCAATAGCCTAAATGAGGATGATTATGACCCCAATGACATTGTTCTTCATAAACCATTACATGGTACCTCTTTGTTCCAAGTTTTAAGTCTTCTTCCAGAGTATGGTGATGGATCAATGAGAGGAAGTGGGTCAATACTAGCTTCCTCAAGTACAATTCAAAGAGCTGAACTAGAAAAGTGCGGCACTTCAAGGTCAAGGAGTGGGAAGGAACCACAACAATCCATTGGAGATCAATCTCATGATCAAGGAGGAACAAAAGAGTGTGAAGTTCCAAGAAGCAGTGACAAGCCCTTGAGTGGTAAGAGAATTATGGTGGTTGAAGACGATAACACGATCCGCAAGATAGCTTCTGCTTCTTTGGAACAGCTTGGTGCTTCTGTTGAGAAATGTGAGAATGGTGAACAAGCTGTGGAGCTAGTTAAAGAGGGTCTAGCTAGAGATTTTCCAAATCTTCCATATGATTACATCTTTATGGACTGCCAGGTAATTAATTATAGTCACTGCCAAGTTTTCTATTGTATTACTAGATATCATATGGGTACAATGAAGCTGATTAGTGTTATTCTTTGTGATTTAACAGATGCCAGTGATGAATGGATACGAGGCAACAAGGCTAATAAGAGAGATAGAGAAGGAGTATAACATTCACATTCCTATATTTGCATTAACTGCTAATACTCAGGAAGAGACAAACCCATTAGAAGCTGGAATGGACCATCACTTAGTCAAACCCATTGACAAAAAGGGTTTGCTTGAAGCCATCACAAAAGTACACGATAGAGTTGCCATTAGAGAGTGAAATTTATGTATTTCTTGGTAGTTTCGTAGGTATATATTTTGGGGTATATAATATATTTTTTAGGTAGGATTTACTAGCTAACCTTGTTGAAGTGCATATGTTATTTGTAGAAGCTCAAACTTCACTGAAGTAGCAGAGATATACAAGAAGCCCTTATTTTATTTTATTTTTTAGGTCAAACTAGGAAGGCCTTAATAAACAATTGTTTTTGACACTGAAAGGCTGAAACCTAATGGAACAGAAGAGACTAAGGTTGTGGATTTATCATAGTTTCTTTTTCAATAGTCAACACTGAAACTTGGATTCTTTCTCCATATTTTGTTATGTAAAATTTGCACAACTCCTTTATAAAATGTTCTAGCTTTTCAAACACATACTTCCTCCGTCGATTGTTATCTTGTTAAGAATTAAGATATCATGACAATAAGCTCATTTACACTATATTATTCTTTCTTTTCTTTATCGATTGTTATCTTGTTAAGAATTAAGATATCATGACAATAAGCTCATTTACACTATATTATTCTTTCTTTTCTTTATCGTTATTTTCCGGGTCCTCTATTCTTCTCTTTAAATCTTTTGCTACGGCCTGATTCTTTATATCTTCCACCAAAGAAGCGCAAGGATGACGAGGGAGACGGCCATCCTTGATGAAGTAAATTACTGTAGTTGAGTCAGATTCTACAATCACATTCCCATGATCATTTGCCACAGCTGAAGACCACAAAGAATTCCCCAAAGGTATGCATGAACTACCAAATTATCAAGGATGAGTCAACCACAAGCAACGCTGCCCAAGCTAGCTGTGAAAGAACCATCAACATTCTATTTGACAAATTGACAATTCTGAGGTGGTGGTGTACAACGGATGAGCAGCATAGCACGGACTAGACGCAGTAGGGGAGTGTTCAAAAGTTCGTCGCTCCTGATTCCAATTTGGTTGGTGACACAAATTGGGTGCATTCTATCACCTTCGAAGACAAATTTGTTCCTGATAATGTAGAGATTGCAACTACAATGGTGCACAGCCAAGCCTTGGAATTCTGCATTCCAAACCCTTCGCAGAGGTTTCGGGACAAGGAGTGTATAATTTTTTTTATTACTTTTCATTTTGTATGTCTTTAAAGAATACTTTTAGATTACTTGTTAATCCCAAATATAGTCAAATATCTCGTCTCCATAAGATAGCTAACTCAAATTATTAATTTAAACCTTGTGAAACCTACTACATAGTTTTTCTTTCCCCAATTCCTGCCTTCGTCTGTTACAAAGTATCAACATAATCCGCGTCAAATAGTTTGTCACCTTAATAGATTTTACAATGAACAAGCAACTAATGTGCTTCTAATTTGCACTAGCCCTAACTTAGCTGTAGCATAAAAGTTTTAGAAACGGGATGAATAAATTAAACCAAAATAAAATAACAACTCTCCGTAATAAAAGGAACTTACAACGGGTTGGCAAAAATCAAACTACGAGTAAAAGATATAGAATACCGAACATGATTCCCAATAGTGCGCCCAGTACTCTAATATTAGCTTCTTGAAACCAGATTGCCTCATCAAGCATCAATAAACTTGATATCAAACGAGGGACTTATCTGCCATACATTTAGCGCTGCGTACTCCTCTAAACACTCTTTCAATTGAGCTTCGCTGTACCCCTGTTCCAAAGCCAAAAAAGTAATGCAGTCAGGCTTTACAAGATTAGAACATGATCTTTAAAACAAACCCATAGGCTTCATATTGAAGATTGCCTACACTCCTCATAACGTCAATGCTTTTGTAGTGTACGGCCCTTTATTCAATAAAGTAAGATTCTTTTTGTTATTATTTTTAGGGTCCTTTTAGTTTTCAACCTCACGTGTTAGCAGTCAAACTTATAGCCCAAATAGGGTAGTATGAACTATGAACTGACCTTTCTAGATATCCAATTCAGTGCATCACCATAGCTGACATCCGTTTTGCCACTCCTTGCAGCTTCATCACGCAGAATGGAATAAATATCTGATATGGCATCCAGACCAGATCTTTGACGTTCATCGGAGTACAAAGAGAATTTTGACATCTGCATTAACCTCAGTGCCTCGTCCACGTCACTCTGAGCAACAGTTTCAGAGAAACGGAGTCTTGCAAGCGCCTGTCAAGAAATTGGAGACAATCTAAGCATACACACAGACCACTAATCCATCCAAATATATATATATATATATATATATATATCCCAAATGCTTAGTTATTGATCTCCTTTACCTCATCTGAACTTAATTTTTATTCAACATGTAAAGAAACTTAAATTATCAAGCAGAATCAACAATTAAAAGAAAAAAGGACTTACAGCTGATACACGGAGAATACTGAGCAATGTTCTGACAGTTGTGTATGAATGGGGAGTACTAGACTTGGCTTCTTCTTGTCGAATGCTGGAGTATGCACTTGCAATATACTCTTCCAGATCTCTTGGGACACTGGGAGATGATCTTCTTGCAGCAGATATATAGGCACTGGAAAAATGCCAAGCAATTTACTTTGTAATAATTTTCTTTTACAAGCAAGAAGAGCATACTTGAAACTGAGAGATGTCAAAGAATCATGCAATCAAATGGACATCATATATGCAATAAACTGCAATATGACAAAAACGAATAAATAAAAATCAGAGCAGTTAGTAATCCTTCTGTAATTACCGAAGAACAGAGGGATCAAGAGGAGTAAATCCTAGTGCAGGGGACTCTTTATTTTGGTGGACATAGACAACATGCCTAGCCATTTCAAGATCACTATCCATATCAGCTCGATCAAGGATTAACCACAGCAAATCAAATCTTGATAGGAGGGCAGGGGGAAGATTAATATTTTCAGCTGGAGTTCTTCGTAGATCATATCTTCCCCTTCACAATAAAGTGTAGATAAAATTAGATTTTGGGAACCACATGCATGACCATCAATAAGAACCTGTCACCACCTAGTTGAAAAGAAATAACAATACCAGGCGGGATTAGCTGCAGCAAGCACAGCAGTCCTTGCATTCAGTGAAGTAGTGATCCCAGCTTTGGCAATGCTAACAGTCTGCTGTTCCATGACTTCATGTATAGCTGTTCGATCTGATTCATCCATCTTGTCAAACTCATCAATGGCACATATGCCCATATCTGCTAGCACCTGAAATCCAGAATATTCCATCATACATTAACAGCTGGATACATACAGTTCAGAGGACATTGATGTATTGATATAGGAACTATGGAAATAATTTAGAGAAAACAATCATTCACCATTTTAATTTTGCAGGCACTAACAGCATTGCTTGTGTTTAACTGTTTTACCACATTTTTTGCTAACTTAAGTGCAACATAATCACAATAGGGAATATAAAAAGAAATTGTATCACTACAAAATGGAAGCTGGCATTACCAATGCTCCACCTTCAAGAACCATCTCATTTGTCACTGGATCTCTCTGAACAGCAGCAGTTAGACCAACTCCACTACTACCTCTTCCAGTGGTGTACACCCCCCTTGGAGCTACATTGATTATATGCTTAAGGAGCTGACTCTTGGCAACACCAGGATCACCCATCAAACATATGTGTAAATCTCCTCTAATCTGCAATTAAATGAAGACTGATAAGTAGTAGGTAAATAACATACCATAGGAACTATAAACTAAACAGAATACAAAATAAACAAAACCAAAATGTACAACCAAAATCATACAAACTTAGTCGTATTTACAAGTTAGAAATTGGTAAGTGTCATATGAAAACATAATTTCTATTCCCTACCAACTCAACATGAATATCCAGCAAAGAAAAATACCCCACTTAACATATTTGGTTCAATGTTTACATAGTTACCTTCATTCCATCTTTCAGCTTCCGATGGGGAGCACCAACAAGAAGAAGAAGCAGTGCTTTTTTAATATCTTCATGTCCAAAAATTTCAGGAGCCAATGATCTTGCTAATTTATTGTAGATGTCGCCATCTTCTGCTAAACGTGCAATCTGCTCCTCCTCGTCTCCTCTAAGTTCATATCTGTGAAAGAATAAATTGATTAGGCAGCTGCTGTTTCCCCAACTACTCAAATTAACAAGGATTTCATTTTGTACAAGTCATAAAAAGCCCAATCAAAGCTGGTTATTTATAAAAAATAAACATATATTATTAAAAAATGTATTTTTTTGGCAGACCTGACAGAAACTAATTTATTGGAAGTGGGATTAAAAAAAGTGCCGGCCATTATCAGTTAAGATTAAAAAAAAGGCAACTCACTCCTCATATTTTTTCTTGAAATGAGTTACAGACATCGCCTCTAAGTAAGTGTCAGCAACCAGACCAGCACGCATTGCTCTGAAACCAGTGTAAGGTATAGGAAGAAAAATCCCAGATAATTCAACCACATCGCCAGGAGCCACCTGACAACGTACAAGAAGCAGGAAAGGGTTAAAAACAGAATCAGATAACTAGCCAGCTAAGCTTCCATAGCTGAAATCATTTATCAATAATTCTCAGTATGCCCATCTATTTTCAGCAAAGATTTTATTCATGAGCTTTTAAGGAAATATAAACAGTAAAGGAAGTCCAACTATGAAGTTAACACAACTATCACATGCTTGATAAATAAAACCATGTTCTGACTGTTAGTTTAATGTCAACAGGTAGAAAATAACACCTTTCTTGTGAGCTCTCCCCTGAAATGAACAGTCATTGTTCGTGGAATATGGCCCTTTGGAACATGTTCAGCTAATTCTTGAATTTTTGCCTGCAGTTGAACCATATCTCCAGTTACTTAGTTAAAGTAAACAAGTAATTGTACAGAAAAATAAGAAGTCCGCACATTTTGATGACTGAGACAGAATAGAGTACAGACCTCTTGAAATTTTAAAAACTTTGAAGCTCTCAGCTGAAGGATAAGGTTCCCCTTATTGTTATTTATTTTACAGCGAGTGGATGGACACTCAAACAAAGGCATGAAGACTCGAGCTGTTACTTCCTGTTTGTGGAGGGGAAGGAAAAAACCATGTCAAGATTTAGTAGATTCTAGCAAATAAAAACATAATGAGAAAAAAAAATTGGGAATAGAGCAGTTGGTGCAGCGATTTCCCAAATTACCTGGTAAATTTCAAAACCACAATCTTCACATGTGTATACAGCAACCTTCATTAAAGGTTTAACATCTGAGCAGCGTGTCACTATACCAGATATTCTTACAATCTGACCAATATATGAAGCCTTCACCTCCCTAATTGTATATGGTCGTCCCTTTGAAGATGCTTTAATATAAACTTCACTGCAATGCCCACAAAAATAAGATAACTATATGCAGTGTCACATATAAGTCAGGGCAGGCATAATTTGCAAAATCTAGTCATTTTTTTTGCCACTTACAAAAATAACACTAATGACTATCGAATTTTTTGCTACAACCAAAACACAGGAAATTGCAATGACAAGCTAAATTGCAGCATTCATAGTGCACGAAGCCAATAGATATTTAAAGGGGAAGAGGAGAAGCGATACTCACTAGTAGCGCTTGATTTCAGGAGGCATCCTCTGCTGTGGGTCTGAACCATCTTCACCGTCTGCAACTTCGTCTGATCTCTGTGTCATCAATATGTCATGGTCATCATCTATGAAGGCCTCAGTAGGTTCCGGCATGATCTCATCAATGGCATCCGAAAAAATCCCAATGTACCTCCTAGTATTCTCGGTTACACGCCTCAAAAATTCCTCGTCTAAATCCTTGTACTGAAAACCCCCAGAAATCAACAGGTAAACAGGCACGCATAAATAGACAGAATATCAGATCAACAAGAAGCAAAAAAGCTAGAAGTAAAGGGAAAATGAAGTAACATATTTACATTAATTAAATCGTCGAGATCGATCTGGACAGCACGAGTTTTGTGGTTTGCTACATCTTGCTGAAACCAAAAAGACGAACAAACAAACAAATAAATAAAACGAAGCGAACTAGGGTTAGTATTCTTTGAAGTTGGATAAGTTAGGAGGAAAGAAATAAGAGGCAAAAACGAAGCTGGAGAACTTACAAGGATGTTCATGTATTTTGATTCGCCATTGATGTCAGCGAAGTTCTTGAGAAAGTCACTGGCCAAAACTGCCGGTAAAATAAAAAGAAGGAAATGGTGTTAACGAAATGACAAAAGAGAAACAACATATGAGAGAGAGAGAGAGAGAGGGGGGTTTACGTTTGTCTGAGTCGAAATCGAGGACCGTGGTGTTCATCTTGCACTTCGGAGGAGACGGCGACGGAGAGAGAGTGCGCGTGCGAGAGAGAAGTGGGTAGAAGAGTGAGAGAGGGTAGAGTGGGAATGAAATGGAATTTGGGCGCCAAACTATAAAAGAACGAGGGAGGTTTTGGCGGGAACGACCCCCCTTGGTAAGGGTATGGAGATAAGGTGTGGTCGGGTACACGGTACACCCTAACGAATATCAGATAAGAAATCAAAAAGCACAAAAATTGTGTGGCTGCTGGGATTCGAGCCCAGGTCTCCACGGCCACAACGTAGAATTCTTACCACTAAACTACAGCCACTGAACACGTTGTTGCTTCTCTATAGATAAAATCAATATTATTAGTTTGTTCTATATATACATAAATGACACTTTATTTTAATATCTACCATTGAAAGTTTTTGGTAATATACAGTTATACACAACGTTATTATAAATTTAACATGTACACTAAAGTCAGCCGCCAGTATAAAATATATATTAAAATATAAATACACATTAAAAATAAATTAAATCATATATGTATTTATACACAAAAATATTGGTGATTGATTTTAATGACTGATTTTGATATACAAATCGTATTTTTATAAATTTAAATCTCATTATCTCTCATAAAATTTCTTTTTAATTATAAAAATCCAATTCCAATCCATTTTCAATATTTAACAAAATAATAAAATTACTTAAATGTGTATAACCTTTTATAAGAATATCAATATTTGACAATGCACATTGAAGAAACTGTTCTCGAGAGAAGGAAAGTTTTTGTTTTATTCTGTTGTCATTTAGATGAACTATTTAAATTTTCAACGGTTTTTAAATTTTGTTATCTTTTCTTCTTTTTGATGTAAAATTATACAACTAATTGTGTGTTATACATGTAATTTTCTATTATATAGTTTATAAAACCTAATATCATCATACAATAATGTACCAAAGATTGCTGATATATGTAAATAATTCCGAATTAATAATAGGTAATGTTTACGGCATTTCAGATAATGCAACGAATGCAGCCTTAATAATAAAGTGAGAATTTATTTTGGAAAATGCATCCTTCTCTTTAATCCTACTTATAATTTGGACAATGAATAACAAAAAAATATCCCCCTAAGAACAGAATGTATAAAGTTTTATGAAGAGGATGTGTTCTCCTCCAAAGATTTTGCCAGCTTTGCTTGAATTAGTTTGTCCAGAATGGGGGGCTCCAATGGAATTGGATCAAGGCACCTCTCTGTAGCAGCAACAATCACCTGTGTCAACCCCCACAGAAAGAAAAAAAAAAAAATATTTTAAACCTGTTATTTTCATGAGCATATAACACTGCATGAGAATGTTATAACTAAATGTAAACTACTTTTCCAACCTCATCAAGCAAGAAATCCATTGCAGCTTCATCTTCAACTATTTCCCTTAAAGGAGTCCTTAAGAACTGCATATCCAATTGAATTTGCTGAAATCCACTCCGGTTAAAAGTCTGAAGCCTTACAAATTCTTGTAAACTTTTAAGGGATAATTTAACTATGGTCATTACAACTGATTCCTGCAGTTTATATAAACAAAGGATAATGAACAATGTTTGCAATCAATTATTCAAAAGTTTAATTATTCTGTCAGTCTCTATAGTTTTACTGAATTTTCAATTAGGTTCCTATATTTTTTTTTATTGAGTTCGTATACTATATCAGATTTTGTAATTAAGTCTCTACCGTGCGTCGGAATTAACAGAATATTCCATTAGTTTCAATGTTTTTGTCACGCTAGGGACTTAGTTATAAAATCTGATATGGTATAGAGACCTAATTGAAAATTCAGAAAAAATATAAGGACTGACAAAGTAATTAAACCTTATTCAAATTGTGCACCACTAATATGATATATCAATACCTGGGTGTGTTCTACTTTTGTGAAAATTTCAACTTTTTGCTTAAACAGTTTGGCTAAATGTGTTTCCAGAAGCTGGCTCCTCGCCCTTTGAGTATTTGAGCGGTGCAATAATTTCTCCTCTCGGAAGGAATTGCTTTTCGATGAAGCACTGCTTGCGTTACTTCTACGATGCTTTCGCATATCTTGAGGCAAAACCTGCTTCACTTCATTGACTATGACCTTGAGCTGGAACATCATATACAAGTGGAATAAGAATCTTACTCTATAATGCTTCAATTAATGAATATACAATATAGATAACCAACCTCTTGTAGAAATAGATCAACAAACATATGAACTTCTCTTGGCTCCTTATGCTGCTCAAAGCAAAAAAAATGATTTCATATAATTATAATCAAGCCCTTTCAATATGAGCTTTGTGTATGTAGAACCTAGAAGTGATATTACGTGTGGTGAACCTCTTAAACACTAACAAAATAGACATAGCATTGCTGACCTTAACCCATTTAGGTGTGGCAAATCTCTTCTTCTGGAGTAGTGATATTCGTTGAGTTCGAATATTTATGTACTGAAAAGAATCAAATATGTAAACACTGCTTAATTGTGAACTATTTTTTTATACAAGAAAACATTGTTAAAGAAATAAAGTCACAACAGGGAAAATAGGGAATAAATATTTCTATAAAAAGAAAAGAAAAAACCACACTGTTCTACTAACCAAAAAGTGGCACAATGTTGACACAGCCATGTTATTAAGTATTAAAGTAGAACTGGACTACAAACACTAACAGATGATAGATAGCTAGATAGGCTTGAAAGCATACCTGCTGTAGGAACTTGTCACCAGCTGATCTAAATTTTCGAGAGATCTCTCCCGGAACAAAGGCCGGTCCATATTCATATGGACCAGCAGAAAAAGAAACTGCTAATTCCTGACCATTTGGAAGAAATGAAGGCATCCCATCATGATACAAAAAGGAATAAATTTTATGGAACCAATGCAAGTTTGTTGAGTGGATCTTTACCTCGTTGATCTTAGGGATGGCAGTTTGTTCAATGAAAGCAGACAATTGAGCCAGCACTAGGACAAGGCCAGCAAAAGCAGCTGCCTCTGTCAGCCCATGAATTTGTGTAGCTGAAGAATTATTCTTCCCTGAAAACGATTGGAACTGATCCTCAAGTTGCCTGAAAAAATCTTGTAACCCTTCTTGTACCCAATCAATTATTGGCTCTCTTAGTTTATCTATAATCCCTGAGTCATCATCTAGAATCTTGCAAACATCCTGAAATGAACAATAATTGGAGAGATAAATGAAATCACATCGGGAAATTCTGTTCATGTACATGCAACTGATCTTACATCTAAAAGGTTAGGTATGTAAATGTGTTTACCAGCAAGAGGTTCCTGCCTCCTTGGAGAGCAAGTTTTGTGCTAGCATCTAGAGCAGTTTCCAGGGAGTACTCTTCTGTTTCATCTCGTTTCAAAATTTTTAAGAGGCAATCTAAGAAGTGGAAGCTATGTCAACATAATCATACAACAATTTTGCAATTACAAATTTCGTAACTAGCTCAAACATATCTAATTGGCAGGATACTTTGAGCTGAAACTAAAAACAGACATTTTCTGCATTAACCTGAGATATCTAGCAAAAGTTGAGAAAATGCACTTTCCACATATAGCTTGACAGCAACCTTAGCACCCTGGAAATATGTAGGACCAGTTGATGAAAATCCATTTTAAAAATGAGCTTCCATGAGATTGAATTGTGAAGAAGTTTGATGGATGACCTCAAGAAAATGATTAGATAGAGCTGAATCCTGCAAGACCTCGTCCATCAGGAGTGATTCATTCCAAATAACTCCTGTGGCCAGGTGAAGTGTAACAGCATATTGTATCAGTGGTTAATAGCAATTTAAAACCATGATATCATAGAACTACACTACTTTTAACTAAGTTGATATTGCACATCTTTTGAAGCATAATAAATTGCATCAAATGGAGATTCTGGCGAGCTCCTCACTCCTATATGCTCATACATGTAGTGCATTGCAATAAAATGCTTCCCAAAAGACATCATAAAACCAAATAGATCAATACAGTTATGAAAAGAAAATATTATTACCATATCCTTATACTGATTAAGTTTTGATGATAAACATTTAAAAGAAAGTATAGGAATATGGTCAACATTTATTACACACCATGTATTCAAAACCTTTCAGTTAAGGGAAGAACTTAAACTAGAAAAGAAATTTCATACTTGTTCATATAAAAATTTACTCAATAATCAATATCATATCACATCACATCCAAGATATAGGTGTCAAAAGATAATGATTCACATATCAAGGTATGATCAGAAAGTTTCTATAAGGGTCACCTGGATCTAGAAATCATGTTAATCTCTCAAAAGGACAGCAGAGTCATATACTTACGAAGAACACCTAGTAGATCTGCCGCACAAATTCTAGTCGTTACATACTCCTCGGTAATTACAAAGTCCCTAGAAAACAAATAAAGTGGTTTGTATTAAATAAAAAATGAAAATTTCGAGCACAGAAATTAAGAAAACTTCTGGCTGCAGCAGACCTGGTAATCAAGCCTTTAGCAATTTTAACTAATTGAGTTTCTGAATCTGGGAAAATTACTCGAAATGCACGAATAGCCTCCACAAATTCGAGAATAGCTACCTTTGTTAAGAAATAGCAAGAAAACATGATCAAGTGATCAATCACCTAATCGTAACTACCAAATAAGATATATCATATATATGAAACTGAAAGTAAACAAAATAATATTTTGACAGTACTACCTCACGTGCAGAGGGTGAAGCATTCTTTATCTCTTCAGGTTTCAGTTGAATGTCTCTAAGGGAATGTTCCAACCTCTCTAACAGCTTTGTCTTCAAATTGTCCACCTACCAAAAGACAAAAGTAGAACACCATGGTATTTTTTTAATTAAAAACACCAAATATGATAATATGATGATATTCATCTAAAGGGTGGGGATGGGGGTTGGAATTGGGTTTACATCAAGAAGAAGATAGTTTATAGACATATAGTAAACATCTAGAAGAAAAATATTCAGCAGTTGATAAAGCTCCATCATGATGCAATAATTAGGATAGCATGTCAATGTGAGAGAGGGGGGGGGGGGGGGGGGGAGGGGGGAGGGAGGGGAATTAATACAAACCGGAAAATCCAACTGCTTAAGCAGCAATGCAGCCTCAGCTCTCACTTGTATAGGTTCAGAATCTGAAAACAGCTTTTCCTGGTTGGAGAAGAGAATGTTGATTAAGATGACAGGCTTCTCAATGACAAATTGAACATTAGCTTTTTATTCAACATATTATCAAAGAATTGAATGAAAATTTTCGTGCTTAGCATATATCTAACATAGCCCTCATATCATGAATGCCAAAGAACTATACCTGCAAGTTTTTAACTATGATAGCTATTGCTTCATCGGATGCTCGCTTACAATCATGGAATGAAGAGTCTCCATATGCCTGATAAAGAAGGTAAAATAAATAAATAAACTAAAACTAAACTTAGAAAGATATGCCATATAAGGCCTAGATGGTTTGCATTATGAAACTATTTGTATGCGTAAAATGTGAAAATTAGACAAATAATAAATTGAATTAGTTAATAATAACAACTATTCCTACATATCCAACCTTAAAAATTGGCATTGCACCAGTGTAGAATCTGACAGCATCCGCATAGGCTTCTGATTTGATGCACTTGCCAAGTCTATCAGGTAGATCATATATGAACTACTCTTCCATATCAGTGAAAAGTATAAGTTACATGAGAGACAAAATCATAATGCTTAGAATAATATATATAAACTTGATGAACATTATTTAATACCTGAACTTTTCGAAGAAGATTACAAGTGCGATGCAATTTCTCAATGTGCTCCCTCTTCTCAAATAAAGAAGTGTTAACACTGTCACTCCTGGACTGTACAGACATGATCTGGATTTTTTTTAGGGAAAAAAGAAAGAAAGACGTGATTAATTAATTGCTAATAAACTCTCAAGCCTCCTATATATTCTTCTTTTTGTTTTTGCTAATGATCAATAATTATTAATTTAATGCTAGACTTACTTTTTCAAGAAGGTACTCCATATTTCCCTCCATCCCCAAAATATTACTTTTCATCCTGCTCAAACAAAGCATGCATATAAAACACTACAGGATCATATAAGATGAATGATATTAATATACCTCTTGATAGTATCAGTGGCACTGATGAACTTGTTGTAATTCTCGTAAACAAGCATCTGCAAGTCGGTGTCGAGATTCTTGATCTCAGCGGCCATATCAACGTGGCGCTTGAGAAGGCCTTCCAAGTTGGAGTTATTGACGAGAATGTTCATGTAATGGTTGGGATCGAAGGAGGAGGAGTTGATATCGTCGGGTGTTGAATGCTTGGAGGAGGCGGTGGGGGAATGAGACAACATTGAGGGGTTTGGAGCGTAAAAACTGGATAGCAGATCCCTCATTCGCTTTGCTTTGTCGTCCAATAATGGTGCATCACCGTCGCCATCGCTCCCCATCATTCTTAATTTAACTTTCTCTCTTGCTCCGATCAGGGAATCATATAGAGATTTGGAGGCTTGTGTATGTGTTTCCAGAGTCGGAGTTGAGCTCTTTTTTTCAGCTTATCAGTGATTGCTGATGCTATTTTCCTGGTTTCTCAGTGTACATCACAATATAATCCATCATACTCTAGAGTCTAGATAGTTGCGTTTGGTTACAGTTACTTATCAATGCAAAACATGTATAAATCAAATTAAGTATATCACATAATATGTTTGGTTTGTTTCATTAAAATACGAGATAATATTCAATTTATTCCTGATACCAATGATTTAAGTTAATATAAGACAATACTCAATTTGTTGTATTAAAATATGAGATAATATGCCATTAAAATTTAAGTTTACTCAATTTAATCTTATACCAGTTATTTGAGTTAGTTCTTTGACTATTTTTTTATTAACATAGAATATGTTGATGTGACATGTTGATCTATACGTCTAAATATGTAATAGAGTGATGATGTGACATGTGGCATGTCGACGTAAACGACAGTGTCACGTCACAAAACATAATTATCCACGTGTCAAAACATGATTTGTTTATATTACTAATTCTCATTATTACAAGTGACTTGATTTAATAATTGAATTTTGTTAAGCGATTTAATGTAGTCGGTGAGTTTTACTAAATGATTTAATTTAGTCTCTAAAATTAAAAGTTGTACATCAAAATAATTCCTAGACCAATTTTTTTTTTTTAAATCTACTAATTTTTCATTTATTTTTTTCACATAATTTAAATAACATTCTCATAATAACATAATAAAATACTATTTTAAAAAACATATGATATAACAAATTATTTTATAAAAATAATAATAACATAACTTATATATTTAAAAATATTAAAAAATTATTCTCTCTGTATAACTATTATTCTGTTTTGCTGTCAAACTAAATAATTTTTATTGTTGCTTAGATATAAAAATATTGAATAGTCATTGTCAAAGTGATACCACTTCGTCAATGAGTGATAGCTCAAATGGCATAGACTCTAGGGATGGCAAAATTCCCCGAGACGCGGGATCCCTGCGGGGACTGCCCCGAATGGGGATCCGATTGTGGGGAATTTTCCCCGCGGGGATGGTGATGGGGGACGAAATTCCCCCGAAGCAGGCGCGGGGACCCGAGCGGGGATCCCCGCCCCGTCCCCGCTATTCCCCGAAATTTATGAATTCCTTAGATTATCCTTAATAGTTTATTTCTCATATATGTTTTTTAGTCATTTCTCACACACACATATATAGAAACCCAAAACTCCTAATCTTTATTTGCATAACCCTTCTTCAATTCAGAGATCCCTAAGGCTGTCCATACTCCATCTAACCTCTCTGCAGCCACCCCCTCGTCACCCTTCTCACCGAAACGTCACACCTCACCGTGCCATCACCCTTACCGCGTCGTAATTTCTATTTGCGGCGTTCTTTTTCATAACTCTGCCGTCGTGTCCATTCTCCTCTCTGTTGCCACGTCTCTTACCTCGTCCACTGCTTTGTCCTTTGACTCGTCGTTGCGTCCCCCTATTGCGTTATTTCGAGAGAAGTCACCATCGTATCATTTAGACTTTTTGTATAAAATCTTGCAGTTTTTGTATAAGATTAATACTTGCAGCTCTATTCATATAGAAATTAATAATTAGTTAGAACTATTATGTAGATGGGGAATGGGGTCCCCGCGGGGAATGGGGCCCCGTGGGGAATGGGGATGGGGAGCAAATCTGAGGGCGGGGATGGGGAGCAGGGAGGCATCCCCCGCCCCCGCCCTGCCCCATTGACATCCCTAATAGACTCCCCATACTCAATTAAGAGGTTGCGGGTTCGAGTCTCCTATCTTTCCAAATTTATAACCAATGAGTAATAGCTCAAATGGCATAGACTCCTCATACTCAATTAAGAGGTTGCGGGTTCGAGTCTCCTATCTTTAATAAAAAAAAAAAAAAAGTGATACCACTTCGGGCAATATAATACATAATCAATAATTAAGTTAAACTAAGTTTAAAAATAGATAATATGATGGTGATGGCGAATGAAAATTTACCTTTCTTTAATTTGTTATGTCCATTTGTTTTCTTTCTGGATGAGATCAATAATCCTTTTCAAATTTTAAGAAAAATTTATTATTTTTTCTTTCAGAGATGCTAAAATAATATTTTTATTTTTTTATTTGTAAAATATATATTCTCTTCTTTTATAATTTTAAAATTTTTTTAAAATTTATTTTAAATTTTTTGTGTTAACTAATGTTAACTTTATCCATTTTTCAAAAAAAATAAATTATTTTTTTACAAAAATACCCTTTTGTAAAAATTTTACTTTTTTTTCATTAATTTTTTTGTTTATCAAAATACCTTTTAATAAATTATTTTTTATTGATTAAATTGTATTTTTATTAAAATATTCTTTTTGAAAATTTAATAATTAAAATTTTTTTCTAAGAAACCCTTTAATAATTTTTTGATTATTAAATTGTGATTTTACCAAAATTTTTATTAATAATTATTTTATATTTTACTATTAATTTTCTGATATCAATATATATTATTTTAACATTAAATAAAAAAATTTTGGTAACATTATTTTTCGATATCAATATATATTAATTGTTATATATATTAATGATAAAATAAAATAAAATATTTGTTAAAGGGTATTTTTGTAAAAAAAATTAAAAATTTGATAAAGTTAACATTAGTTAACATAAAAATTTTAAATGGATTAAAGATAACGTTTTTTAAAAGTTATAAGGGAAAGAAATGTAAATTTTATAAATAATAGAAGAAGAATATTATTTTAGCATCTCTCAAAAGAGGAGAGTAAAATTTTTTCAAATTCTCTAATGATATATAAGGGTATATGAACACGTGTGAAAGATATATTTATTCTCTCTATTTAACTATTTTTCAAATAAATATTTTTTAATAATTTTTATATACGTGGTTATTTTTATTAATTAATTAATGATAATGATTCTTAATAGTACGATTCTCTTATTGAAATAACATAATTATATATTGTCAAATTTATTGATATTAAATTATTATAAAAAAGAAGTAAATATTAAATTGGTATTCGAAAAATTATAGCGCTGATGAAATGGTACCTGACTTTTTGTTATTGACAAATAATCCCTAAAAAATTTTAAAATTTGACAAGCGTGTCCCCAAACTCGCCGGAGCAAATCTCTGGCAAACACAATGTTGACATGGCCACTACATTTTGATGACATAAACCCTCCCCAACTCTAATCCTTCCCCTCCAACACACTTCCCCTTCCACGTACTCCTCCTTCCCCTTCTTGAATGCCCTCTCCCCCCTCTCCAACCCTAATTCATCCCTACTCCCTCTCCCTAATGCACTTCCCTCCTCCTCAATCCAAAATCTCCCTTTTTAAACCTTAATCCCCTTCTCTTGTTCTTTTGAATCCTAATCCCCCTTCCCAACGCACTATCTCACATTCTCAACTCACTCTCCCACAAAATGGCAGTGGAGCTCAACCTTCTCAGTCTTACAAAACCAGTGTCACCAACATCACACGGTCGCCATCTCGTCGTTGAGTCTTCTGCGTCTGCCAGCGTCGTCTGTCTCCTTTGTCGGTATTGCGTTGTCTCACTCATCGGCCTCGTCTCTGTCCCCTCTGCTTGCTGCTCACCGTCAGTTACTGCTTGTATCTGCTTGCTGCTTACCCCCAGTCGCTGTCATGCCTCCTCTGTCTGTGTTTTATCTTGGCTCCATCGTGCTGTGCCTCATCTATCTATGGTATTCTTCGTCTGGCCCTGTCTAAATTTGCTTTTTGTTTCGGTGGTATCTGTATTAAGCTTTATTTTATTTTATTTTGATTATTGTATATGAATTTATTTGTTTTCTCTGAATTTTACTGTATATGAATTTGTTTGTTTGGGGCAATTCATGGTTGAAAGAGTGATAGAATATGGTGGGGAAGGGAGATCTTTTGCTGGATTAAGGTTCAGGAAGATTTTCAGATTTAGGACAACTCATGAGTGAGAGGGTGCGCAGGAAAAGGGGATTAGGGTTCAAAGGGGGAAGGGAGGGGGAATTAGGGTTGGAGAATTTTGGATTTTTCAGGTTGGACTGGGTAATTAATTAAAAATTCTACCTTGGATTTTTCGGTGGCCACCTAAGCATCTTTCTCATTGGGAATGTGCTCCGTCGAGCTCAGAGACACACTTGTCAAATTTTAAAATCATTCAGTGTCTATTTTATTAATAACAAAATTCAGGTACTATTTCGTCAGCGCCAAAATCTTTCGGGTACCAATTTGATATTTACCTCTATAAATAATTTACATTATCAAAATTTAAAATTTTAAAATAATTATAAAACTTTTGTTTTAAATAATACGTAAACAATAGAAAAAAATTAATATATCTAAAAATGTAAAAATTTTGGAATTTATAAAAGAAAAAAGAGAAACGTTAGTTCATGGACTAATTTAATTTATAACCTTTAATTTCAGGAATTAAATTGAAGTGTTGTCACGGTCTAAAATGAGCCATAATCGGCATTTAGAAAAACAATCTCATAGCAAGCCTAACGTACTCAAATATAAGTTGAATAAAGGTTACAAATATTTTACAAGTTCTAAAATAAATAGTTATATATTTTTAAAAAAAATTAAAATAATTAAAAATGGTTGGATCCTGCCTGTGACATATGAAGCAGATGACGCCTAAGAACTCAACAAAGAATAGGTATCATTTGCATATCATTATTCTTGAACAGAAAGGCTCTCATAATCAAATATGTATTCCTGAAAAATATTTTTAGAAAAATAGAGTGAGTTTTGTAACCCAATGACTATACAGCATCTATAATTCACATGAGACCATATAAACATTATTATAAAAATAATTTTAGTAAAAAAATAATAATTCATATGAATAAGTGAATCAATAAGGGAATTCTCATACAAAAATCAAATCAAAAGTTTACACTTGGGCGGCTCCACCTCTATGGGTAGCCCTTTCCTCTAGTGTGTCCGCACAGAATAACAGATCCAATGTATGGCCTACACGTTAGGCTAGCAACGCCCCTGGTAGCTAAGGTCTAAGCCAGATGCATCTAGGTTAACGTCATAACCGTCGCTAACTACGGTTTTCTAATACGAGCCTCCCAAGCCAATTCAAAATATATCATTTTTGAATATAACAAATTCTTCGGTCTTTCAAACATATAAGGTATCAAATCAAATCAAATAATACTTTTTCATTTAAATCCTTTTCAATCATACTTTCTTAATCTTAAGGCATTTCAAACATTGCACAATTTTAAAATAACTACTAACAAATACTTCAATGCTTCACAAAATACATATTCGAGTAAAATCGAATGTTTTAAAATAATATAAAGCTTCATCAAACATGCTTGTAATCTCATAAAACATATAGCTTCATGTGCATATTAAAATTAGCTTAACGAGGATAAGTAGAATTATAAGTTTAGAGAACTGTATATCAAAATAATTATAGATGCAAAGTCAAACAATTATAAATGTAAAGCCTACTCACAAATTGGTCTTGAAAGACCGAAAAGACCAAACCCGGAATGCCAAATTAAAGGGTGAGGATGGTTGGAATAGAATGAATCGAAAGAACGCATATGCATAATTAGGCAATGGTAACAACTTTGACTAATCCCGCAGCACCAACATTGTGATCTTCACAGTTATGGTGGCTGAAACAGAACAGAACGGAAACAATATAGCATAAATGAAATAGCAGCAGAGCAAAAGTAGAAACGAGACAAGTTTAAGGAAATGTGACCTAGACTAGAATAGAGGCACTTCGGTGGCATTTTTCTAGAAACCGCAACAGTGACGGTGACAAAAGCTCTGGTAGCATGCTTAAACTGGAAGCAGAGGCAACTACCAGCAGCGGCGTTAGCAAAGAACGGCTCTGACGGCGGCGCACAGCTCGACACTGACCTCCTTCTCCAGCAATGGCAGCAGCAGCAACAGCACACCAACGGTACCCTCTTCTCGGTGACGAGCTCTATCACGTTCTCCTTTCTCTTTCGTGAAATCTCTCTCTTTCTCTTTGACCTCCTTGGCGGCACAATAGTTCGACGATGGCGAGGCTGGCTTCAACGCTAGCGGCTAGGGCTCCGACAGTGACGGTGACAGAACCTCCCTCCGACGTTCATCACGCCTCTTTCTGCCACACGTTCTCTTCTCTCTCATCGGGCTCCCCTCAACGATGGTGACGGTCCTCCATGTGCAGCCACCACGACGACAGCGACGATAGCCTGTCCCTAACCGGCGTCGTCCGCCTTCCTCCTTCTTCTTCCTTTCTTCTCCCTTTCCATTTTTCCTCTCTTTTTTGCCTTCTTTCATTCTCAGCCGCGTGTTTGAGTGTGTTAAAAAAGGGTTAGGGTTTGGTTTGGAAAAAAAAGGAATAAGGGTATTGTAGGAATTTCACATTCTACCCTCCTTATAAAAATTTTCGTCCTCAAAAATTGATATAATCTTCAAAACTTTACCTGGTTTTAGCACACTACCTGACATGATAAATAAGTATAACGAGGTGCAAAAGTTACAAGATAGGTTCCTCTTAGAACAATGCCATTGGCATTCCCCTACTCTCGTTCCCTTGACAACTCGGATTTACATAGCACTCTTCACTTCGTTCGTCAATCTTTTCAAAATACAATCTTGGTTCTGTAGTACATATCTATGGTAGTAACCAGTCTTATGTCAAGTATTTGAATTACAACTTTTGAAGTTCAGCATCGATAAGCGGTGTCCTAAAGAACTAACGTATCGCTTGCTCTATCTGGGTATCCCACACGACATCGAAACAAGCATGAGTTTACTTAAAAGAATTCAAAACTTAGGAAGAGAAGAGAAACATCACAAATGAGGTTTGCAAGAATTCAGAAGGATGCGTAGGATCACAATTAAGCAATGATGTACAAAAATAATGAAGTGTGCCATAAAAAGAGTCAATTACATCCTAACAAGGAAATCTGAATCAAAGAACTTTGATAGAAACAATAAAAGAAAAGATGAAGTATTAGGTCGAAACAAGTTCCAGTTGAATCAAATAAGTGCAAAATTCACAAGAGATGGCCACTATAGTCCATGACAATGTTCACAAAGATTTAAGAAAATGACTAGGAACACAATCAAATAAGACACAATCTTTTAGAATCAAAGAAGAGAAAGAACATACAAGGCCTAAAGTTTATAATATTTATAGACCAAAATAATAACACTAGGACATACGAAGTTAAAGAAAACAATAGGAAGCAACAACACTATAGGCAAAGAAAACTGAACAACAACAAACATACAACGTAAATAAAATACACACAATAGTTGTAAATCAAAACCCCAAGCAACAAGACAAAGACAATAACCGAGGAGCAAAGCAAAACAACAAATTGAAGATTTGACCGCACCTTTTAAAAGACAATTGAACAGTTATGAAAATTAAACAATACTTGTTACAAAAATTAATATGCTCATTTTCTCTTATTTAGAACTCTTTGACAAAGACCATTTGAAATAATTATTGCCATAACCTTGAATATTAAGTATATCAGAATAAAATTTAATAGCTTTTGACTATAAATAATAGATAAATAATGTAAAACATAACGACAAAACGTAAGCAATAATCTCATTATCCTCAAAACTAAAATTCACCTGTAAATTTATCTTATTATTATTGTAAAATATACTTAAATGTTTTTATATGATCATACAATTATAACTTAATTTATGAATAACGGACATGTAAGATAATGAAAATAAAACTAAAATTTGACGTAATGTCAATTAACATAAACTAATGTTAGTTATAACAACTTCTACTTTTTATTTTGTCTAAAATCTTAAAACATAATTTAGCTTTCAGCATAATTCAAGCACATAGTAAAAGAATTTTATGAAATTAATATTGGGATCATATTTTTTATAAAGATGAAACACTAAAAAGAAAACTCATCTTCATAAATAGTTAACTGAATTTAAAGCTTATGAACTAAAGACACCCCAAATATATATATGCTCTTGGCAGCAAAGACTAATACATGTAGAAGTTAATAAACTTGGACGCCAAACTCGTAGTCATGAATCTCCATGTTCATTTTAATGTGCATCTCTATTCACGCTGCATAACTGATATTTTTAATCACATCCACAATGCTATTGTCTTGTGGTATTCTCCTTTATTTTTTTTGGTAAAAAGATCCACCAATAAAATTGAATACCATGAGAAACCTTAGTAATTTAAAAGCTATATTTTTAAGAAAATATCTTTTATTAACATGATATAATAATCATAATAGTCATAATTTATTTATTTATTTATTTTTTTGTTAATCTAACTATAAAAAATATATCTCTTAAATCCTTGCCTTATTTTAAAAAATATAGAGAAAAGGACAAATAGGTCCGTGACCTTTTGTCCCGCGGACATTTTCATCCCTGACCATTGAAAAATACTTTTAAGTCTCTGACATTCACAAAACTTGGACGGATGAGTCCCTGACGGAGGCATTTGGACGGATAAGTCCCTGACGGAGGCATTTGGACGGAGGGACTGATCCGTCCAAGTTTTGTGAAGGTCAGGGACTTAAAAGTATTTTTCAATGGTCAGGAACAAAAATGTCCGCAGAACAAAAGGTTATGGACCTATTTGTCCTTTTCTCAAAAATATAATATCATGAGAAAGTTTTTTTTTTTCCAAATCTTTTACTCATTTTCAACCCGAGAAGGAACCTAACAAGCATAAAAACAACAGCTACATACAAATCAAGAAACCCAAAAGTTCAATCATAAAACAGTACCACTACTCACTACTAACTACTACTAATAACAAAACTAAATCAATTAATCAAATTTAAAACACTACCTACAAAGTCATCATGTAAAAATAATAAGAAGGTGATTTTTAATATCAAAGACACCTAAAGTATCATGCAAGGCGTATTGAATTGAAAAAAAATATGTTATGTAAGAGACCAATGATAATAACAATGAGACAAAAAGAGAAAGATAATAGAAAATCCGACAAAACATTACTGAGTCACTATTGAATAGAAAATTGAATTCTAATTATGTCAATATGTAAGAATTTACTATTTACAAACTATAATATTGATCAACACATAATGATGACTTGAATAGCAACAACAATAATAACATTTCATCGGCAACAACCTATTCTAATGGCTAGAGATAAAAATTTCAGCAATAATATAGTATGTCATAATAGAAAACGAAAAATTATATCTATAAAAAATTGTAACATAAAAATACTCAATAATATGAATAATAAAAAAATAAAAACTGTTATTAGAGCACAAACATTTTAAATTATCAATCTTCTAATATAAAAAATCCTAACTTGCTGAAATATTTACCAAAACAGTCTTTATATATTATGTTATGATTATTCTAATAAAATCTTAAATTATTTTAATATTGATTTCCGCTTTTAATTTAGAAGCAACAAAGTTCACAAAAATTCTATATTATTGTATTAAGATAGCTAATATCTTTTCAATCCTAGTAAAATCTTACTTCAAAGCACCATTGTATAGATTAAATTAGTACTTTAATACATAATTTTACTTACACTATTTTATTTCACGAACCTAACCAAATGTAAATCATGAAACATTAGGTCTCGTTGAGAAATTAAATAATTTAAAACTAGAGTTATTAAGGAGTTCATAAAAAAACATGGTTTATAATAATTAGTTGAATGTAATAAGGAGAAAAACTCGTATAAAGAATTTATTCACCTTTAAGAAATTAAATATCTAGTCCCTTTTGTTGGAAATTGTCAGCAATTCTTTTCAATATTTAAGATCTACAATCCCAATCTCACAAAGACACTACAAACCAAGAAAACAAATCTTCTAATCTCTAAAAATAAGAATAATGGTTGAAAACAAGAGACTATTCAGAAAATCAAAGGGTTAAAAAAATTCTCAAGTTTTATATCTTAGCCAAAAACAAAATTCATCTTATAATCACCAACCAAAAAGCAGGCGTTCACAATCTTTCTCTCAACTTATCAACCTAAAAATAGTTCTGTGACAGAAAAGCTATGTTCAACAATAAAGAACGGATCATCAAATTAGAAAAGTACAACCAAACTTCTAGATCAAAAAAGACCTTCGATCAAGCTAATTGATTACCCAAATAATTCACTATACATAAGTAAAGAAAATCACCAATCGATCAAACAATAATAACACTCTATTCATATGTTTTATCACGTAGTCCTTCTTCTTGAGCAAATCAAAATTATGTTATAACTTCAAAGATTATCAACATAAGAAGGAAAAATTCCAATATCACTTATCGAATCCAGAACAAAGCATTTCGATCAGAAACTCAGCAAATCCATGCAATCCACAAATCTAAATACAGTTCTATAAGGGAATCAGATGGTAATTCATAGCAAACATAGATCGAATCTTCTAAGTAACTCATGAACTATTGACATTAGGAATTATAGAGAACAACCCAAAGACGAAGAAGATTAAAGCACACATTCACAAAATTGGAGAAAATTAGAACTAGCTAGGAGAGAAATCGTGAACCGGAACCAAAGCTGAAACCATTACAAAAACACACTCGAGAAAATCTACCAAAGGATATGTCAAGATTGAGTACAAAAGGACAGGAGTAGTAAGAAGCGGCAAAGGACGCATGATTTCAAAAATCAGAAGACAACAATGACATAGAGGACAAAGAGGACATTCTTATAGGCCTTTGATAGTGCCACAATTTGTATAAATAGGCGCGCTTCTATTTATACAATTGTGATCCTACCATAGGATACTTGCTCCATATTATACAGAATAAACTTAAGCTCTAATACAACTTTGTCACGGCCCAAAATGAGCCATAACCAGCGCTTAGAAAAATAATCCCATAGCAAGCCTAACGTACTCAAATATAAGTTGAATAAGAAGGTTACAAATATTTTACAAGTTCTAAAATAAATAGTTATATATTTTCAAAAAAAATTAAAATAATTAAAAATGGTTGGTTCCTGCCTGTGACATATGGAGCAGATGACGCCTAAGAACTCAACAAAGAATAGGTATCATTTGCATATCATTATTCTTGAACAGAAAGCCTCTCATCATAATCAAATATGTATTCCTGAAAACTATTTTTAGAAAAACGGAGTGAGTTTTGTAACCTAATGACTAGTCAGTATATCTATAATTCACATGAGACCATATAAACATTATTATAAAAATAATTTTAGTAAAAAAATAACAATTCATATGAATAAGTGAATCAATAAGGGAATTCTCATAAAGAAATCAAATCAAAAGTCCACACTTGGGTGGCTCCACCTCTATGGGTAGCCATTTCCTCTAGTGTGTCCGTACAGAATAACAGATCCAACGTGTGGCCTACACGTTAGGCTAGCAATGCCCCTGCTAGCTGAGGTCTGAGCCAGATGCATCTAGGTTAAAATCATAACCGCCGCTAACTACGGTTTTCTAATACGAGCCTCCCAAGCCAATTCAAAACATATAATTTTTAAATATAACAAATTCTTCGGTCTTTCAAACATATAAGGTATCAAATAAAATAATACTTTTTCATTCAAATCCTTTTCAATCATACTTTCTTAATCTCAAGGCATTTCAAATATTGCATAATTTTAAAATAAGTACTAACAAATACTTCAATGCTTCACAAAATACATATTCGAGTAAAATCGAATGTTTTAAAATAATATAAAGCTTCATCAAACATGCTTGTAATCTCATAAAATATATAGTTTCATGTGCATATTAAAATTAGCTTAACGAGGATAAATATTTAGTTCTAATAAATCGATTATTCAATCTAATTTAAAATTATTTGATAATAATCTTTGTAAGTATAATTATAAGTTTAGAGAACCGCATATCAAAATAATTATAGGTGCAGAGCCAAAAAATTATAAATGTAAAGCCTACTCACAAATTGGTCCTGAAAGATCGAAAAGACCAAACCCGGAATGCCAAATTAAAGGGTGAGGATGGTTGGAATAGAATGGATCGAAAGAACGCCGATGCATAATTAGGCAGTGGCAACAACTTTGACTAATCCCGCAGCACCAACATTGTGATCATCACAGTTATGGTGGCTGAAACAGAACATAATGGAAACAATATAGCATAAATGGAATAGCAGCAGAACAAAAGTAGAAACGAGACAAGTTAAAGGAAATGTGACCTAGACCAGAATAGAGGCACTTCGGCAGCATTTTTCCAGAAACTGCAACAGTGACTGTGACAAAAGCTCTGGTAGGATGCTTAAACTGGAAGTAGAGGCAACTACCAGCAGCGGCGCTAGCAAAGAACGGCTCTGACGGCGGCACACAGCTCGACACTGACCTCCTTCCCCAGCAATGGCAGCAGCAGCAACAGCACACCACCGATACCCCTCTTCTCGGTGACGAGTTCTGTCGCGTTCTCCTTTCCCTTTCGTGAAGTCTCTCTCTTTCTCTTTGACCTCCTTGGCGGCACAGTAGTTCGACGACGGCGAGGCTGGCTTCAACGCCGGCAGCTAGGGCTCCGACAGTGACGGCGACAGAACCTCCTTTCGACGTTCATCACGCCTCTTTCTGCCGCACGTTCTCTTTTCTCTCTTCAGGCTCCCCTCAGCGACAGTGACGGTCCTCCATGTGCAGCCACCACGACGACAGCGACGGCAGCCTGTCCCTAACTGGCGTCGTCTGCCTTCCTCCCTCTTCTTCCTTTCTTCTCCCTCTCCATTTTCCCTCTCTCTTTTGCCTTCTTTCATTCTCAGCTGCGTGTGTGAGTGTGTTAGAAAAGAGTTAGGGTTTGGTTTGAAAAAAAAAAGGAATAAGGGTATTGTAGAAATTTTACAGGTGTCTTATAAAATTAAAGAGCCAATCTAAGTCATTTTTAACGATGACATATTAGTGAGACAGACAAATAATGATATGATATGTGATACTAAAATAACTTGTGGACAGACTATATTTTACTATGTGACACTATTATCTATGTTAACATATCACGTGTCACTAAGTAACACATTATCACCCAATTAAGCATGTTTGAATAATATTCTGACATATGACACTGACAGTTCAAGTCAGCATATTCCGTCAGCATATCATTAACAAAAAATAATCAAAGAAATAACTTGAGTCACTCTAAGAGTTTGTAGTGATGCATTAAAATTTTCGGTTTTTTAAAAGGAAAATTCACTCTAAGAGTTTGTTTTGATGAACATTTAAAAAAATATATTTTTAAGTTATTTTTTAAAAAAATTTAGAAAAAAATCATATTTGAAAATCTCATAAAAAAATATTTTTATCGATTAATTATATTTAGGTACAATAATATAAAAATACTTATTATTTATTTATTACATAAAAATATATTTTTTAGAAATATATATAAATTATAATTTTTTTAAAAAGATATTTTTTATTTTTCTAGTATTTTTACTTTTATTATTAAAAATTTGTCAAATATATTAAAAAAAACTTTTTTTTGTTAAAAAATATATTTTTTTATTAACTTAATCACACCTAAACAAATACTAAAAAAATTACTAGCAAGAGGTAATTAATAAAAAAGATTAAATTAAATCAAAATTATTAAAAGAGATGTATTTAAATAAAATTTAAGAAGAAAAATTAAATAATTATTTTAAATAGATAATAATACTCTTAATTAATCTTTGGTATTAATTAAATAATTATGTTTAAAATTTTAAATCCTGAAATTTAGTAACTCTAAATTTTATATTCTTCTTTTATTAAGAGGTGGTGTTTTTCGTGACAGTATGGAAGAGGGATAGAAAAATCCAAAGATCAGGTGATAATGATTTGATAAATCACCAAGTAACTTGAGACATAGACGTAGTTTGATAAGAAAACCAAAAGCACATTCCACTAGATCATTATAATATAGAATCTTATGCAGCAGAATACTTAACTAAGATTGACGAAGGGTCATCTAGCATTTTCCGTTCAAAAAGCAACAATGAGATTACTAGAGGCATTTACTTTGTGGACATAAAACGTGTTCATTAAACCTGGTTTGTTTCTGAGAATAGAATAGGATAAGATACTGAGAATAAGATATAAAAGTATTTTTAATGGGTGATTTTTATTCAACTTTTTTCTGACACTTTGAGGAACTTACTGTTGAAAAAGCAGAGAAACAAGTTCCCTCATGGAGTTTAAGGTAGATGAGTTCCTCCTCAGAGGGACTCAGGAGAACCAATAATAACTTATCACATGGCAAGTTACTTTTTAAATAAATAATTAAATAAAATTATAATTAAATAAATAATTAAATAATATTCAATTTAATAATAATTATTTAAATAATAATTAATTAAGTAATTAAATTATAATTAATTTATTAATAATTATAATAATTAATTAGATTAAATAATTAAAATTTTTTTAATTAGTAATTTGTATTAATTATTTATATCATAATTAATATTAAATATTATTTATATTTATATTATTATTATATTAAATTAGCCGTTGTAAAATTAGGCAGCATACCATCAATTTCTCCAAAGAAATGCCCAACTTCGAAATAGGCAGCAACATAGACAATTGAAAGAGGACTTGATTGAACACATATGACAATTTCACAATGCTTGTCATCAACTATAAAGCTTAATTATGTTTTTCTTTGTATTAAGTAATTTTACAAATTAGTGTAACCCCGAATTATATATTGTGTATTATTATTATATATGAATTTATTTAATATTAATATCTTTTAATAGTGAATTATTTTTAAATTTATAAATTTAAATTTCATTATTGAAAAAAATTAATTACATTAATTTCAAGTATTTTAATTAATTAATTAAGTGGGACCACAATAGGGACTAAAGTTAGTTCCTCCTAATGGAGAAGAGAGAGATGTTTTGAGTTCCTATTTACTGTTTATGACGCAAAAACTGATGTGAAGTTACTTTTTATGACAGGTGGGCCATAAACAGGAATTGGGATGAGTTCCCTACTGGAGATGGTCTAAGGGATAGAAATATAAAATTTTGTTTTTTCGTATTCTATTTGGTGATAAACTAGAACAAATTATGAAAATCCAATTTATTCTTATTTTTTTCATTCAAAAAATTTGAGATGAAAGATATATAATAATAAAAAATATAATTATGAAAAATTAACAAGAATAATAATAAAAAAAAAAGTTGTATCCTTTGTTAGTGTCTATGTGTCCTTTCTGTTAGACACAAAATACACTAATTCAATGTCTTTAGACATATTATCTCTATCCATGTCTCTTCTATCAAATACAATTTTATATCTCAGTGTTCTGTCTCAGTGTCTTCTCTCTAAACAAATGCAACCTAACATAATTTAACTTTTGGGATATTGAAAGGCTCCGAGTTATTTCATTGATTTATTTAGGAACCGCATATGCCTCTCCGGTGTGTACTCTTGAAAAAAGCTCTCCCAACATATGTATGTCTATTTAGTATTCACTTTTGGCCTTTTATGGCATGGGTGAATTCAACTCAAGAAATTTCAATGGTTACACTAATCAAATTTTAATTTGCTAGTGAATAGTATTTTGCACATGTGAGGAGTCTTACTGCCAACAATCATACAAACATAAATCGCCAAAGGGATATGATAGGTGACTTAACAAATTAGGTGAATTCTATGATGTAGAAAGAAAGATTCTTCTACATGTGTATGTTTGTGTTGTCAAATGAGTAGTGTGACAAGTGTTTGGAAAGAGAGTAAATGAAGAGACAAGATTTGACATGTTGCAAGTAAAATGTAGTTTATTTGTCTTATGTAACATGTAAATGATGTATTGATTAAATAGACTAATTATATTTATGTTAATTAATTATTAAAAATAATATTGGACCTTGTATGTTTTTTTATTTTTGGATTTTTTGAATGTATGCTCTCTCTCTCCAAAAATATTAATTTTACACACAAAAATTTATTAATATTTATTTATTTTAATATATTCTTTTTTTTATGACTTAGATATATTCAGTTTCACAAATATAAAAATGTATTTACATATTTTAACCAAAAAAAAAAAAACATATAACTTTACGTATTTACATACATTTAAATTAACGGTAATATTTACATATAATTAATTTAAATATTATATCAATATATCTGTCAATATTACTCTGGGTACATATAGATATTTATAAAAAAATATTATTCAAACACCACATATTCTTGACATCTTATAAAAATAGTTTGTTATTAATTATTTATATATTTAATTTTTTTTAATTAATAAAAAAAAATTTATATTCAATTGTTTAAAAAATATTGATGTCAAAATAGCATTTGTAATACTGCCATTTTTATGGTGCAGAAAGAGAGAATATATATTTTGGGAGAGTTGATTTTTTTAAAGAATAAAAATTGTTATAAGAAATTTTGCTTTTTGTTATAAAGAAAAATTAAAAATAAATTTAATTTTAATGTAGTGTTAGTATAAATAATTTTATATTTATATCTAATGACGTAACACTACATTAACAAAAATAATTACTTTTTATAGACGGTGTGAATTATCATCCAAAAGACTAAATATAATTACACGACTATGTAAAACACATTTGACACTGTCAATCCATCAAAATTAAACTCACTAAAAATATGTGCACCTAAAATTTATATAACACCAGACATATAGGAAAACATGGTAGACACAAAAAAAATATAAGAAAATATAGTTATTTTTTGGTATTATGTAGAGGAAATCTTGTTATTTTATTTGCATTAAAATATCTATTTACAGTTGTTTATAAAAAATAATTAAAAGAAAATTTTAAATACTAAAAAAAGAAAAAAATTTAATAATTAATATTTAAAAAAATTGGCTAAAAAATTAAATCCTTCAAGTTATTATTAGAATATTTTAGATGCAACCTATTATTTATAATTAAATTATTAATTTTTTACGATGAATAAACTATGTTATTGAGTGAATATTTAATATTTATTATTTTATTAAACGAAAAAAAGTATGTCTGAACAAATTTAATAAAATTATATGATTAATTTCTCTTTGAGGACATAAAAGTGTGTTGAAAAAAGATGATAATTTTTCTAATATATATTATACATTCATTAATTTAATTTAAAATAAATATTAATAAATTTTTGTGTGTAAAAATTAATTTTTTAGATGATATTTATTATGTAAATAAAAATAATTAATTGAATTTTCTTTTTCAAGTAACATGAGTTGGAAGAAAAATTATTAACTTAGATGAAAAATTAATGAAAAAGAAAAATTCAATTAATTATTTTTCTTTTAACTCATGTTATTTGAAAAAGAAAATTCAATTAATTATTTTTATTTACATAATAAATATTATCTGAAAAATTAATTTTACACACAAAAATTTATTAATATTTATTTTAAATTAAATTAATGAATATATAATATATACTAAAAAAATTATCATCTTTCTTCAACACACTTCTATGTTCTCAAAGAGAAACTAATCATATAGTGCTTTCAAAGAGAAACTAATCATATAATTTTGTTAAATCTATTTAGACGACATACTTTTTTCGTTTAATAAAATAATAAATATTAAATATTCACTTAATAACATAGTTTATTCATCGTAAAAAATTAATAATTTAATTATAAATAATAGATTGCATCTAAAATATTCTAATAATAACTTGAAGTATTTAACTTTTTTAGAGAATTTTTTTTTGAAATATTAATTATTAAAAAATTTTTCTTTTTTTAGTATTTAAATTTTTTTTTTAATTATCTTTTATAAACAAGTGTAAATAGATATTTTAATGCAAACAAAATAACAAGATATCGTCTACATAATACCGAAAAATAACTATACTTTCTTATATTTTTCTTGGTGTCTACCATGTTTTCCTATATGTGTGGTGTTATGAGTCACCAAAAAAAATATGTCTGGTGTTATACAAATTTTGGGTGCACATATTTTTAGTGAGTTTAATTTTGATGTATTGACAGTGTAAAATGTGTTTTACACAGTCGTGTAATTCTATTTGGTCTTTTGGATGACAATAAATACTGTCTATAAAAAGTAATTATTTTTGTTAATATAGTGTTACGTCATTAGATATAAATATAAAATTATTTTATACTAACACTATATTAAAATTAAATTTATTTTTAATTTCCCTTTATAACAAAAAGCAAAATTTCTTATTACAATTTTCATTCTTCAAAAAAATCAACTCTCCCAAAATATATATTCTCTCTTTCTACACCATAAAAATGGCAGTATTACAAATGCTATTTTGACATCAATATTTTTTAAACAATTAAATATAATTTTTTTTGTTTTATTAATTAAAAAAATTTAAATATATAAATAATTAATAACAAACTATTTTTATAAGATGTCAAGAATATGTGGTGTTTGAATAATATTTTTTTTATAAATATCTATATATACCCAGAGTCAGGGGCGGAGCTAGATGAAATATTAGAGGGGGCCAAAAATATTTACACAATAAAATAAGATTAAAATAAAATTTTAAGGGAGGCTAAACTGAAATTTACATATAATTTACATGTAAAAAATTAAAATTAGAGGGGGCGATTGCCCCCCTTTTAATGTATGTAGCTTCGCCCCTGCCCAGAGTAATATTAACATATATATTGATATAATATTTAAATTAAATATATATAAATATTACCGTTAATTTAAATGTATGTAAATTCGTAAAGTTATATGTTTTTTTGTTAGTTAAAATATGTAAATATATTTTTATATTTGTGAAACTGAATATATCTAAGTCATCAAAAAAGAAAAAAAAGGTATATATTAAAATAAATAAATATTAATAAATTTTTGTGTGTAAAATTAATATTTTTGGAGAGAGAGAGAGCGTATATTCAAAAAGTCCAAAAATAAAAAAATCATACAAGGTTCAATATTATCTTTAATAATTAATTAACATAAATATAATTAGTTTATTTAATCAATACATCATTTCCATGTTACATAAGACAAAATACACTATATTTTACTTGTAACATGTCAAATCTTGTCTCTTCATTTACTCTCTTTCCAAACACTTGTTACACTACCTTTTTGACAACACAAACATACACATGTAGAAGAATCTTTCTTTCTACATCATAGAATTCACCAACAAATTATTATGAGAAATACTATTCATCTTTTAATAATTATTCATTAATTAGTTTTTAAATTTAATTTATTAATTATAATATTTTTATATAAATTTATATTCTAAATTTGTCAAAAAAAAATAGAATACATCATGTAATTTTTTTATTAATTAAAATTGTTATATTTTTTTCTCATAAAAAAAATTACTTTTTAAATTTTAATTTATGACATCTTTGAATTTTTTTGTTTTTTATCATCATCACTACGGTATATATAGGTACAACATTTATTTTTTTAGGACTTAGCTGTTCTGTCTCGTTGATGGTTTTATTATTTTCTTTCTATCATGAACAAAATAAACATCCAAAAACTTACACTAAAATTAACATAAATAATATAAATACATCTAAAATTAGATATTAACAATTTAACATATTCAAATTATATTAATATTATAAATCCCAAATCAATAGAATAGTAAAAAAAATTTCAACACAAACACATTAAAAAAAACCACTAACAAAAAAACTTTTTTTATTTGTTCATTTTTTATTTCAAAAAATAGTATTTTTTGTTTTTTAATGACACGTTAAAATCGTTTCGAACGTGTTTTGAAACACAGTTTCGTTTTGAATGTATTCATAATTTATTTTGTGTGCAATTATACTATTTTAGATGTGTTGTATGTAGATATTTGATATAGTATTTAAAATGTGTTCAAGACACATAAAATAACAAAATAACAAATATAATGATTTCAAAACACATACAAAATTTATCCTTTATTCACAAAAATTTTATACCAAAATATATAAAAACACAAGCATATCTAAAATGAGGTATTGCCACATTCAAATTACATTAATATTACAAATCCTAAATCATGCAGAATAATGTAAAAAAATTATTAACATAAATACATAAAAAAAAAAACCACACATACGTCTAACATTATGCATAAATTAAAAAAATAGAACATTTTGTTAAAAAAAAAAAGGGGATGAAAGACCATAAACTCTAATAATATAGAGAATGTGAAGGAGGTAACAAATTTTAAATTAAATACAGTAGTACAAAAAATTATCAACACAAATACATCTAAATAAATATACAGAGATACATCCAAAATTATACATAGGTTAAAAAAATATAATCTTTTACAATATAAAAGAAAAAAAAAAACGCATTGTTAAGACAGGGAGCCGTGGTGAAAAGACATAGAAGAGGCAAAGAAGAGGAAGAGTGTGTTGCTAAGACACGTTTTTGGCGTTGATGAAGCTGACGGAGGAGCATGATGAAGATGAGGAGTGCGGCGCGAGAGAGAAACGCGGCAACAGAAGAGGAGCACTGCAGTTGTAGGTATATGGATAAACTCAACTCATTAGCTCGTGAAATAACTCGATATATATATATATATATAATTTTAATTATTTAAAATTTTATATTTATTTTTTATCTATAATTTTGATGTAGGACATAACTAAAAAATTTATAATTTATTGATAGATAAACAATATATAAAATTGATCTTTTTAAATATTTTTTAAAATATATAAGTTATAATTTATTGATATAGAACTATAGATTATGTTCCTATTATTTGAGTCAGCTCATGAACTTGAGCTAACTCGTGAGCTTTCGATGAGGCGAGTTTAAGTTTAAAAAATATGCTCGATTGTTAATGAGTCGAGCCGTGAGCCAAATTCAAATTTTGTGAACCGAACTTGAGCTTGGTCTAGCTCGACTCAGCTCAGCTCACTTCCAACCCTAGCAGTAGGTCTATGATTTACAGATTGAAAGATTTTTATAGGATAAAACTTGTTTTAGAATATTTAGGGTTTATTTTGGGATGTGTTACTGTTTAGAATATTTAAAATTGATTTGGAGATTTAAAATTAAATTTTTTAATTTTAATTTTACTTAAATTGATTTTTGAATATGTATTTTAAATTAAAAAAAATAAATGTATTTGTTTTATTTTTTTAAATTAATGTAATAAAAGACTGACTAAATAAATAGTTTAAAAAATACTTAGTTAAATTGATGAATAATGTTACATATCTGAGTTTTTTTGTTAATTAAATTGATCTAATATAATAAAAATTAGTTATGACTAACATTATCCTAAATTTTATTATTTAACTTGGTCAAATTTAGTTCATAAAAAAATTTAAATGTATAATATTATTCTTAAAATATTATCATTGAATCTTTAGATTTTTCTATCCCTCTTTTATGTCGTGACCAAAAACACCAGCTCTTGGCTATAGAAGCATAAGAAATTTAAGATTACTGAATTTAAAAATTTTAAATTTAAAAAATAAATAATTTAATACCAAAAATTAATTAAGAGTATTATTATCTATTTAAAATAATTATTTAGTCCTTCTCTTTAAATTTTATTTAAATAATTTTTTAACAATTTTAATGTTATTTAGTTTTTCTTAATAATTAACTCTTCTTAGAGTTAATTTTTTCTTTTCTAAAAATAGTTTATTGAAATTGACTTTTAAGAGATGATCTTTTAAAAGTTATAATATATATTTAATAAATCAATTAAAAATAATTTTCAAACATAAGTAGTAATATTTGTATTTTTTTTAAAGATAAATATTATTTTATTATTATAAAATAATAATATTTCCATAAGGAAGTACAAAAGAAGTTGGGTATTCCCAATTATCACAAAATGTAATTGGAAGACAAATAACTTAAGAAAGAGTAAAGTAAGAATAAAGAGAAATTTAAAATTATTAAGCTTCTCAAAGACACACCTATTCCTCGCTTTCCAAGTGCTCCAACACAGTGCCGCGATGAAGAGGATCTTTTGTCTACCTTCGATTTGAGCCGCTGCCCAAGATAAGGCTCGTTGCCACCAATTGATGAAGGTTTCCTCTTTTTTCTGCCATAAGTCAGGGGTTATTAAGTTTAGACTCCAGATTATTGAAGATAGAGGGCATTGGAACAAGGCATGAGAAATTGATTCATATTTCAGCATGCATCTTGGGCAAGTGGCGGGGGTGGATGCAAACTGGCTATGGATTTGTTGCAAAACCAGAAGCTTTTCATGAAGATTCTTCCATAAAAAAAAAATCTTAATTTTATGAGATGTTCCGTCCGAGTAGTCCAAGCCGACCTTCCTGCAATCCGAGCTTTTGGTAATCACAGGTGAGTGGTGCTGCTATTTATCAAGGCGAGGTATAGGTCGGCTGTCTTTAAAACACCGCGGGTGGAACACCTGCAAAAGAATCTCCGACGCTCAAGTCAGAATAAGTATTTTAAACAAATCGCGGATAAAGTAAAAGAAAAAGAAAGAAGTAGTGATGTTGTGTGTTGTGTTTATGTCGTCCTCTTGAGGTCTTTTTAAAGTGGAGATTCCTCCCGTTAAGAGGTTGGCCTCCGAGATATTCTCGGCCTCTCCTGGAGTGGTTGTTTTCAGGATCTTTTACCTGGTCTTATCCGACGTTTTAGGAATGTAGGTAACGCCGGCTTTACTGCTTTCTGGACCGAGATTAATGGTCTATATCATAGCCCCCAAACTTAGTTTTGGTGGGAAGAAAATAGGCCAAGCTTTTGTAATAACCTCGGCCGTTATAGTGTTATCTGTGTGATGTATTTATCTAGCCCCCAAGGTTGGACTGTTTTCGAGTTTACCCTTGGTTTTGAATAGGGAGTTTATTTTTTTGACATTCCACTTTCGGACGTGGGTCTTG
This sequence comes from Arachis hypogaea, assembly GCF_003086295.3. NCBI lineage: Eukaryota > Viridiplantae > Streptophyta > Magnoliopsida > Fabales > Fabaceae > Arachis > Arachis hypogaea. The sequence continues at coordinate 12,955,578 of NC_092051.1, forward strand.
GTTATTGAACCCACTAACATTTAATTGTCTATAAAAAAGCAAAGATCAAATATGTGCAGTGGAGAAATTTATTTTCCAATCTTCCCACTAACATTTTTTCTATTGACATGACTTGACTGCACGTTTCTCAATATTTTTTCACTCGTTGATTTATTTTTCAATGGTAAAGATGCATTATGGTGATTTATTGAAAAAATCAACCATTCCTCATGTCTTAAAAATTGTTGTTGCATAAGAAATGCATTTGTTGATTGTTGAAAATAGAATACATGTGTTTCTTCTTCTGAAAGAAAAAATGAGTAAGAAAGGTTAGTGTATGCTATTCTCCTTTGTTCAGGCATTTTTTTTGTCTTCTCCCGCGCTTTTGCATCTTACTGGTTTTGTTTGAAAAAAATAATGGAGAAACCCCGCATTATGGTTTCGGAAGATGATCCATATGAGTAGGTTGATGCTAGTGTTAAGTTGTTTGTATCTTGTTTTGATGATACCGAGTCTGTGAAAGTACTAGGGTCAGATTTCTGGGTTAGGGAAGGTAGTGGTCTTCGGGTGGAGATTCTGCCATGCAAGGAGGGTGACCGTGTGTGTGAAAGATTATGTGACTGGCCATATTTCTATCTTTATAGCTGTCTTCTGACGAAACTGGGAGTGCGTTTCCCTTTTTCGGAGTTTCAATGCGGTGTATTGTTCTGGCTGAACTGTGCTCCATCGCAGCTGCATCCCAACTCCTGGGGGTTTGTGCGGGCGTTTGAAATTCTAATGGCTGTTTTGCAATAGCCGCCTTCTTTAAGATTGTTCTTCTCCTCGTTGTTTGCGCTTTATAAATCATCCTTTAAAGATTTTAAAAGGATGTTTGTTAAGGTTAGAGCTGCTCCGGATCAGTTTCTGTTCTATGTCAACGAGAATTTAGAGGCGAGGTTCCCTATTTGTTGGTGTGCTAAGCCGAACCAAATTTTAGATGTTGAGGATAGGCTCCCTATGGATGAATTGTTGCTAGAATTTCTAGTTACGGAGATGATAGATAAGGAGCTTCTTTCGGTTGTAGAGTTATTAAAATGAGATTCAGATGAGCAGGCTGTGTTAGATTATTTGGGTAAAGATTTGGATTTTGTGTGTTTGTACTTTATTGGCATAAATCCTTGATTTATCTGATCTAAGTTGCCTCTGTTTACTATTTTTAGGGGAGAAGGTTCCCACTATCACTACGGCTGGTCTGAAATTGTTTTTTAGTCAGAGAAAAAAGGCTGAGAAAGAGAGTTCCACAACAAATATTGACAAGGAAACTACTCACGCTGCAGTTCAGTCTGAGCCAAAGGGGAAAGGAAAAAGAAAGAGGGGTGTGTTTTCAAAGACTGCTGACCTAAGGGATGAGGATGGAGTTCGGTTTGATTTGGTGGAGTCATCCTATGAGTCTCAAAAGGTCCTCCATGGATATTTGGTTGAGGATCATGCAAAATTTCTCTGGAGTAAGTTGTTTCCTTTTATGACCTTGGCCGACCAATGTACTCAATTTTCCGAGGACGTGGAGATGGTTAGTAAGGTCGGCCCTTTGGGAGTTAGCCGATTCTTACAAGTATGTTTGTTTTGAATTTTGTTTCTTTTCAATATTATATGTTTGTTTTCTGAGTATTTGTGGTTTTATAGGTTATTGGAGCTCGTCTTGTGTCTATTGGCCGGACACAAGAGCTTGTTTTTGAGGCTGAGAAGATGAGCTCTATCACTATTGGTGAATTGACTAAAGAGGCTGAGGAGAAGGATAAGAAAATTAAAGAACTTACCTTATCACTTGAATCCAAGAGTTCCGAATTTAAGAGTCGAAAAGAGGCTCTTGACAAAGAGGTGGATGACCTGAAAATTCAGAATGGTCAATTGCTTGCTCGGGTGGGGGAATTGGAGATGGAGGTCTATGAGTCGTTTGCTCAAGGTTTTGATCGAGCCATGTCGCAGTTGAAAGCATTGTTTCCTGAGGTTGATGTTGGAAAATTGGATGCTACGAAGATTGTGATTAATGGGAATCTGGTTGATGATGAGGCTCCTGCTGAAGAAAAAGATGATGGTTCCAGCATTGGGGAAAGAGATGATTGAACTTTGTAACAAATGTTATTTCACTTTTTTGTCTTTTGGAAAAGAATGTATGGAATTTGCTGTCGTTTTTGTTTTGTCGATTTGACTTTGGCTTTGTATGTATTGTTTATCCGAGTATGAAGCTCGGTTATATTTTGTAGGAACTATTGACAGTGTAATGGTTATGACCTGATATTTGCTATGATTCGTTTTTCATAGAAAAATGTATTGTTTATTCATGTAAGAGAAAGAATGTTTACAGGAAGCTTGTAGTTGACATCCGGCCTCATTAAAACCTTCTCTTGAGCAAAAACCCAATGTGGGTGAAAAAACTCATGAGGAGGAAAAAGAGTACCATCACTTGTCGAGCTATATTTTCTAAGAGAAATATTGTTTGAGTGATGAGACGTTCCATGTTCCTGAGATGGGTTCCCTACTGAGTTTTTGCAGTGAGTAAGCCCCCTTTTCGAATGCTCTAGTGACTCTGTAAGGTCCGTCCCATGTGGCTGATAACTTGCCATGTCCAGGTTGTCGCCGAGCTTCTTCTGTCTTTCTTAGTACTAGATTTCCTTCTGTAAATCCTCTGGGGATGACTTTTTTATTGTATCTTCTCTACACCACCTGCTGCAATGCCCTTTGTTTGAGGGATGCCTCTTCTCTAGATTCTTCAATTACATCAAGCTCGGCCTTCCTTCTATTATCGTTGTTGTCGTCATCTCGTAGCTAGACTCTAAGCGTTGGGTTGGATACCTCTACCGGGATCACTGCTTCTATGCCGTATACTAATCGGAAGGGGGTTTCCCCTGTGGAGGAGTGTACTGTAGTGTTGTATGCCCATAGTACTTCTGGGACTAGCTCTGCCCATTCGCCTTTTGCATCGCCCAGTTTTTTCCTCATAGCTTGTAAGAGGACCTGGTTAGCGGCTTCTGCCTGACCATTTGTCTGAGGGTGCTCGACTGAGCTAAAGTGATGTTTGATGTGAAAATTCTGTAAGAATGAAGCAAGCCGAGAATCAGTGAATTGTCTTCCATTATTAGATATGAGTTCACCTGGTATACCATATCTGCAGATTATGTTCTTCCAAAGGAAAGATCGTACCTTATCTGCTGTGATTCGTGCTAATAGTTGTGCCTCTATCCATTTGGAGAAATAATCTATGCAAACTAAAAGAAATTTTACCTGACCTGGTGCCTTTGGGAAAGGTCCTAGGATGTCCATTCCCCATTTGTAAAAAGGCCAACTTACTTCTGAGCTATGTAAGACTTCGGCCGGGCTGTGTATCACCTTTCCATGCTTTTGACAATTGTCACACTTTTGGACCTTGCTTGCGCAATCTCTTTTCATGGTTGGCCAGTAGTACCCAGCCCTGGTCAGCTTTGCTGCAAGTGCTCGGCCACCAATGTGGTTACCGCACACTCCTTCATGAATCTCGTCTATTTCCAGGTCTGGCTCTTCCTTGCTAAGGTATTTGAGGAGTGGTCTGGAGAATCCGCACTTGTATAGCTCGGTTCCCAGCATTGTGTAGAAACTAGCCCGTCTCTTGAAGAGTTTTGGATTAGCTTCGTTTGACGGGAGTATTCCGCTGCTGATGTATGTTATTATCGGAGTCCTCCAGTCTTCGTCCTGCGAAATGCTCAGTATATGTGTTAGGTTTACGCTAGGGTTTTCTAGCATCAGTTGCGTGAGTTTTGGTATATTTTTTTTCTTGTTGTTGCCAATTTGGATAAAATATCGGCTCTACTGTTATTTTCTCTTTGTATGTGAATAATTTCAAATTTTTTGAATTTTGAAATGAGTTCCTTCGCTAAATGCCAATACCTTTCTAATAGAGCATCTTTTACCTGAAATGTTCCTTTTACCTGTTGTACCACCAGAAGGGAGTCACAATGTACCGTGATTCCAAGAGCTTGAAGTCTTAGTGCGAGGGTCATTCCCACAAGAAGAACTTCGTACTCTGTTTGGTTATTACTAGCTTTGAAGCAAAATCGTATAGATTGTTCTACTGTTATGTTCCTTCCATCATCCAATATAATTCTTGCTCCCGTTCCGTCGTTGTTAGTGGCTCCATCCACATGCATAACCCAGTTCTTCGGTTCAGGCTGTTCGCGTGGGTTGGTCCACTCTGAGATGAAGTCAGCTAGGATTTGTGATTTCAGTGCTGGTCTTGGTTGGTACTGAATGTCATATTCTGATAACTCAATAGACCACTTTACTAGTCTTCCTGCTACTTCCGGTCTTGTTAAGATTTGCTAGAGGGGTTGGTCTGTCCGAACTATTATGGTATGACTTTGGAAATAATGTCTGAGCCTTCGAGCAGTGATCACCAAGGCCAGAGCCAATTGTTCCAACTTCGGGTATCTTTTTTCGGCTGGTTGCAAGACTTTGCTGACGAAGTATACTAGCTTTTGTGCTTTTCCTGTTTCAACTACAAGAGCTGAACTTATAGCTTGGTCAGCGACAGATAAATATAAGTATAATGGCTTACCGAACTCTGGTTTCTGTAGTATCTGGGGAGATGTTAACATGGCCTTTAATTCTGTAAAAGATTTTTCGCAATCCTCGGTCCACTCGAATTGTTTACCTTTTGATATTGTTTGAAAGAAATGGTATGACCTATTTCCTATTGTTGGCAAGAACAGAGATAGGGCTGCAATTCTACCAGTTAGTTTTTGAACTTCCTTCACAGTCCTCAGACTGGCCATGTTGAGGATGGCGGTGCATTTTTCAGGATTTGCCTCAATTCCTCTGGATGTTAACATGAAGCCTAAAAATTTTCCTCCTTGTATTCCAAAGGTTCACTTTTCGGGATTGAGTTTCATGTTGTATGCTCAGACTTGGTGGAAGACTTCGGTCAGGTCAGTGCAGTGGGAGTTTCCTGTTGGGGTCTTGACCACCATGTTGTCGACATAGACCTCTATATTTTGTCCAATCTGTTGACTAAAGACTTTGTCCATTAGGCGTTGATATGTTGCACCTGCATTCTTAAGGTCAAAAGGCATTACTCTGTAACAAAAATTGCCAAATTCTATTATGAAGGCTATCTTATGTTGGTCCTCTGGATGCATTAGAATCTGGTTGTACCCAGAATATGCATCCATGAAGCTCAAACATTTGAAGCCTGAAGCGTTGTCCACTAGTTTGTCAATACAAGGTAATGGGTATGCATCTTTAGGGCATGCTTTATTGAGATTAGTGAAGTCGACGCACATGCGCCATTTACCTGTGCTTTTTCTTACCATGACGACGTTTGATAACCATGTTGTGAATCTTACTTCTTTAATGAAGCCTGCTGCTAGTAGCTTTGTTGTCTCCTCAAGGGAAGCTTGTCTCCTTTCTGTTCCGAGGTTGCGCTTTTTTTGTGCTGTGGGTTTGATCGACGGGTCCACAACAAGTTTGTGACAAATGATGCTGGGGTCTATTCTGGGCATGTCTGCCGGGGTCCACACGAAGAGATTGGCTTTGTATTGTAAAAATTTTATTAGCCGAGCTCTTTCGTGCCCTGAAAGTGCCCCACCAATGTATGTGAATTTGTTAGGGTTATCATAAAATGTTATCTTTTCTAGTTCGTCCGTTGGTTGTGGTCTTTCTAGACAGTCTTCTCTGGGGTCCAACTCGTTAAGAAGAGGGAGCTCTTCTGAGTTGTAGACAACTTGCACTGGTGCCGAGGTTACTCTGTGTGCTACTTGTTGTTTTAGGCTAGCGTTATAGCATTGCCGTGCTTCTCTGTGGTCGGCATGTACTGTAGCTATACTGTCTCCCTGCACATGAAACTTAACACACAGATGCAAAGTGGAGACTATTGCTCCAAAAGAATTTAATGCTGGTCTACCTAATATAATATTGTATGGGCTTGTGCAGTTTACTACGACGTACTGTATATCGATTATTTTTTATCGGGGATGTTCCCCCAGCATGGTTTTTAACCACACACTTCCCATTACCGACATCCTTTCTCCTGAGAATCCTATGAGGTCTCCGGAGTAAGGTTGTATAATTTTATCAGAAAAGTTCATTTTCTGGAATGTTGAGTAAAACAAAATATCAGCACTACTACCTGGGTCTAGCAAGACCTTTCTTACCAGCAGGTCTCCGACCTGTACTGAGATAACAATGGGATCGTCGAGGTTTGAGCTTGCTGATGTGCAATCTGAGGATGTAAAAGTAATCTCCCCTCTTGGTGTATATTTCTGGGGCAAGAAGGTCGTCCTTTCGATTGCTAGCATTGCTTGGTAACTCTGCTTCCGGGCCGAGCTTGTAGTACCTCTACTGGCAAAGCCACCCGAGATGTAATTTATGACTCCTCGTGGCTGGCTTGGGTTCGCCCAGTGTCTTTTATCATTTTTCTCCGCCCCTGGACCAGTTGTTCCCGGTACCTTGTTTTCTCCTCTACTCCTTCTTCCATCAATGTATTTGTCTAAGAGTCCTTGCCTTGCCAATCGTTCCAGTAGGTCTTTTGCCGCAACACAGTCGTCTGTCGTGTGGCCGAACTTCTGATGGAAAGCACAATGTTTTGTTTTATCAACGAACTTTTGATCTTGATAATTACCGATGCTGATTGGAGGTTTTATTATCTTTGCATGTAGGATTTCTTTTATAATGTCTTCTATCTTTGTGTTGAATCAGGTATAGTTATCAAACTTGGGGGTAAGCTTGAAAGGCTTTTTCGGTTCTCTGTTGCTTGTTGACCTGAGGGTTTTGTCTTCCTCCCTTTTGGTTTGATGCTTGTCTGTCTTCCGGGCTTCTCGAAGTTCCTCAACCTCCATTTGTCCTGCGGCCTTTTCTCTGAATTCATCCAATGTTTTTGGTTTTGTTACCGCAATTGTTTCTTGGAACTTTCCCGGTTTGAGGCCGCTTTTGAGGGCGTGGAGGTTGACTTCTGGACTCAAATCTGGGATCTCCATGGTCGCCTCAGCAAAGCGCGTCATGTAGTCTTTTAAGCTCTCATGCTGCCCTTGTTTGATGGTGCTTAGATAATCCGATCCGTACACATATATCCTTGATGCGGGGAAGTAATCAATGAAGGATCTCGCCAGCTGTTCAAAAGAGAAAATCGAACCTGTAGACAACTTAGAAAATCAGAGTAATGCAGGACCATCTAAATAAGTAGGGAAAGCTCGGCAAAGTATGGGTTCAGAGGCGCCATTAAAGAACATCATAGATTGAAACTTCCTGATATGAATGCGCAGATCACCGAACCCCTTGTATGGGTCAAGGGTAGTTGGCAGCACGAAGTTTTGTGGCATTTGGAATTTCATGATGTCTTCTGAGAAGGGATTATCTATGATCAGTTTCTCATTTGGGGGTACGAGCTTTTGGGTGTCTGCGTCGTTCTGGTTTGAGCCTTTGGGGTCCCCTTCGTCATGTTTTCCAGCTCGGTTGTTAGACGACAGCTCGGCTATTCTTCAAACCTCCGCCTGGAGCTCGGCTATCTGAGCCAAAAGCTCTGCTTGCGTGGGTTGTTGAATTCCGTTGTCTGCCATCCTTCGAGGTTTGAGTAACCCTGAAAAAAAAGGAGAGCAAAAAGAATTGGGAAGAAAATATAAGGAGTGTTAGTCTTAGTGGGGCTCCCACTTGTTCGGGCCCCACGGTGGGCGCTAAATGTTCCGTCCGAGTAGTCTAAGCCCACCTTCTTGCAATCCGAGCTTTTGGTAATCACAGGTGAGTGGTGCTGCTATTTATCAAGGCGAGGTATAGGTCAGCTGTCTTCAAAACACCGCGGGTAGAACACCTGCAAAAGAATCTCCGACGCTCAAGTCAGAAGAAGTATTTTAAACAAATCGCGGATAAAGTAAAAGAAAAAGAAAGAAGTAGTGATGTTGTGTGTTGTGTTTATGTTGTCCTCTTGAGATCTTTTTAAAGTGGAGATTCCTCCCGTTAAAAGGTTGGCCTCCGAGATATTCTCGGCCTCTCCTGGAGTGGTTGTTTTCAGGATCTTTTACCTGGTCATATCCGACGTTTTAGGAATGTGAGTAACGCCGGCTTTACTGCTTTCTGGACTGAAGTTAATGGTCCATATCATGAGGTAATTTCAATTCTCAAATGCTATGCCATACTCTGTGGTTCTGTATGTTCTGAGGCATCAATAAAGTAGGAGAATGAAAGAACCCATAAGCAAATAATTTTTAAATTTTAAATAAAATCATAATAGACATACAATAAAAGAGTAAATTTGGATACTTATTAACATATAAAATTATATTAAATTTGTTAATTTTGATTAAGTATAAATTAATTTTAATTTTTTTTAGATACTCTTAAAAACATCTCTAATTTTAAAAAATTACAAGTAAAAGCACATTATATTTTTATTTACCAAAAATAAATGAGGTGTTTGTATCTTTTTCAAAAAAATTTACTAAATTAAGTCTTATAATTTAGATATTAAAAAATTTTTTAAAATAGATTTTGTAGTTAATAATCAATTAATATTTTTTTTAAAATTTTTATTCATCTATTTTTTTAACTAATTATTGATAATGACTAAAATATAAGTGAAAATGAATTATTAGACTAAAACATATGACTTTTATATAATAATTCAAAAACATATAACCCGAAATAATTATTTTTGAGGTAAATATTTAATTGTTCTCTTTTATTCTTAAAAAAGTCAACCAAGAAAACTTATGCATGTTAAGTATTAATTCCTATAAGTTTTAACAATTAATCACTATATTACTAAATTGAATTTAATAAATGAATATTTTAAAATATTGATAGTATAAATAGTTTTTATACATATCTGAAAAAATAACTAATTTTTTACCTTTAATGTATATAAATAGTTATGAAAAGAATAAATATAATTAAATAAATGCATAAAACATTTTATTAATTAAAATTACAGTCATAAATAAATTTAAATATGCATTGTATTATCTTTTGTGTTTTTTTTTTTTTTGAAATGATAAACTTATCACCTCGATTTAAAAGGCATAAATAAAATTTAAACAAAAGACTTAAACAGATAAAAAGAAATATCTTTCTGTTATTTAAAATCAAATCAATTTGTTTTGAGATAAATGATAAATCTATTCTAATGCAATCTAATCTAATCTAACTAAATTAGGGAAACAAATCAAATCGGATTCCGGTTTACTAGTTAGTACTAGCAGTACTAAGTATTTAACAAAATTTCCGATCCGTACAATTTGTGTTTTACGCGATCGGGAAGGAAAAAATGTAAAATGGTTGTTGGGTTTATGAGGCGGAACAAAGTTGTCGTTCATAGTGTAAGTGTCATAAGCAACGACGCGGTCGTTTCAAGCCCTCAAAATTAGCATCAGCACACTGAATCCTTCCTTCTCTACCCACCACATCCTTTTCCACTTTTTATTTTCTCTATATAACCTAACCTCAACAACCATTTACACCTTCTTTCCCATATCCCATTCCATACACTAATTTCTCTTCTCCCACTAAAAAAAATCTCTCTTTCTCGCTCTGAACACTCAAACTCTTCAATCTCTCCCGTTCTCTCCTTCAGTCTTCTTTTCCCTCTCAAAAAACCTCCGTCTCCGAGGCTCAGATCTGCTTCAGATCTAGGGTTTCTAGTCTGTTCTCACAAAGATCCAATTCGGGTTTCAATTGAGGGATGATAGCTTAGGGCTTTCGCACAAAACCCCCCCAATGTTCTCCGAAGTTCTTTGATTCACTCTTTCCCCATGCGTCGACTTCGTATGCTACACTCCTTCTCGGTTGTGTTTCTCTACTGGTTCTACGTCTTCTCAGACCTACCTTTCAAATCCCCAATCTCTCCCTAAATCCTAATCGCCCCTAAATCCCTCCTTGCATTTAGATCTGCAAAGTAAAAACCGTATTCCTGTGTGTTTTCTCTTTTACTATTTTGTTGTTGTTTGAAGACTCTGCCGGCGAGTTGCCACGAGGAAATAATGGCTCCGATCCAGCGCGCGTTGAGTTCGGGATCGGAAGGTAGCGGAGATCCACCGATAGTGTTGGACGAAAGGAAGAGGAAGAGGATGCTCTCGAATCGTGAATCTGCACGCCGTTCGAGGATGAGGAAGCAAAAGCAGCTGGAGGACCTCACCGAAGAGGTGACGAAGCTGCAGTCGGCGAATAAGAACCTGGCGGAGGCCATCAAGGCGAAGGAGGAAGCCATGACGGAGACTGAGGCCGCCAACGGCGTCCTTAGGGCTCAGATGACGGAGCTTACCGACCGTCTCCGGTTCCTTAACTCGATCCTTGAGATTGCCGAGGATGTCAGTGGACTTTCCGTCGATATACCTGAGATTCCGGATCCGCTTCTGAAGCCATGGCAGATCCCTCACCCGATTCAACCAATCATGGCTTCCGCAGACATGTTCCTGCATTGATCTGAGGATTCTTCCTTTTGTTACTCTATCTGTAATGTTATGTTCTTTCTGTCGGCATATAGAGTCCCTCTTGGTCTCTGGTGGAAATTTCTAGAATTAGGTCATTGTTGTTGCCAATGTAGTTTAGAGGTCCTTTTTGTTTTCATTGGTACCATTTGTGTCTAAATAATGGAGGGACCTTGTCTTAATTACTATGATTGCATTATTCCAATTGGTGTTCTATTGAGCGTCTTAATGTGTCCAGTGTTAGTGTTTCTGGTTTCATTGTAGCAGGGAACTATATTATGCATTAAGGGAATATTGTGTGCACTGTGCTTATCTCTTTAATATTTGATTCAGTGATTTGTGTGTTGCGAGCCATTGCAATTGTGGGGTTGTAATTTAGGGCATGTGTTGAACTGGTGTGTACATTAGTTGACCAAGCGGTATTAATGAATTTTGTGGAAGCTACTAAATACTAATGTCTAATGCAACTCATGTGGACAAATGTATTTATGTGTCCCACGATTTTCTCATGTTATTTGGCATAAGCGGGGGCTGTATATTTGATGGGTTCCTAGTTGATAGTAACTATATAACAGCCATGATGTTGGTAAGGCTACGTCTAGAATCTAGATGATTGCAGAATAAGTTTATATGCCCAAAACAAAATAGAAGTTATTAACTATCTGGAACCTTAATTATAACTTAATTTTATTTTGGTAGAGACAATAGAAGAAAGAAATTATAACTCAATTTAGGTTGAACTGATATAAGATAGAATTTTGTCGAATTTCTTCTTTCTTCCTTTTTGGTTTTTTTTTTTTTCTTGGTATAAATTTTGGAGTTATAATAATATAATGGCATAATAATTAGATAATAACAAAACACAGAGTAACAATTCGCCCAAACAATTTAAATTTATTTTATTTAATATTTATTTATTATAGAATATATTAAATAAAATTAATAATAATAAATTTTAATAATTTGTTACTCACATTTTGTTATTACTAAATATTTTCGATATGCATAAGAAATAGAGCCCGCTATGTTGTTACACAAATGAAATGGAATTGGAATATTCATCATTCCCTCGCATATTTCTCCAGGTAACTAGTTTCATTTCATTATTTGAAATGAGTCGTAACTCTTTTGGAGAGAGAGAGAGAAGAATAATGAGTCGTAACTCGTGATCTAATCCCTATCTCAATTTCCTCGTAACAGTTCGAAACGAGATGAAATTAAGATAAGGCAATGGATCGGAGTTATCTACTATATACTAAATAAACACAATGACTGGTCTCCTCCTGGGACCATAGTAAGGTATCTTTTTAATTATTTCCAAATTTCTAATTATTATCTCTAGAATCTTCGTGATAACTTTTATACGGAAAAACAATTAAAAAATCTTCACGATCACTATTGCTTATTGCTTAATACTACGTTCCAAGGTTGTTGCATGATTGTTTAGTACACTAATCCAGAAATGCCGTAGAGGTAACATCTTGCTTATCTGAGGTGTCGTTTTGATAAACCTTTTCGGGGCTCTTTTTTCTTGCTGATGGGATGCACGACCACCCACCTCTGGCGTATTAGTTTCCTATCCAAATGATGATGGTGGAGAAAGACAATAGTCGACAATCTTAAATGATTTGGCTTATTCAACTAATAAATTACTTTACATAATATGTTTTTTGGAGACTCATAATATATGTTTGTCTCAGTTATTATCTGTGTAAATAACTATTGATTATCTGTAGAATTATTATATCGAGATAATTACTTAAAAAATTAAAAAGTAATAGTTAAAAATTATTAAATAATTTGGCGATCAAATAGTCAAAAAAACGACATTAAATCACTTGTTTTAAAAAAAAAATTCAATAAACATTATTAACGATGTTGTTTTTAGGCTTGTTCCTGTGTGGATACTTGAAGGGGAGCTCGGCTTCTAAGAGTCGGCGTCGAGTTGTTATCTTTGGTGCCGATCTTTGAGCCTTGAGAAAGTCCGAGCTTTACGCTTGGAGGAATGTCTAATCGTGCAGAGTGTGAACAAGAAACAAGCGGGGAGTGTACCTGTAAAGGCACTTTGAAGCTTAAGTTAGTATTTAGAATTCAATCCGTCCCTTTAAGATAAAATATCATACCTTTATAGTTGAAGCAAGATAGGTCGGTTACATTTCTGTTGGTCTCCTGAATTGAAGAGGAATGATTAGGTTTTGATGGGTGATAACGTTATATTGGACGTTTTGATACCGAGTTATAACGTGATTTGTCGAGTAATAACGTAACTTGCCAAGTTATGATTGATTATGCCGAGTTATGATGTTGGATTTGTAACGGTCGGATCATAGCCCCCAAGCTTAGCCTGGGAAAGTGTTTTAATGAAGCAGGTTGAGCTTTTAATGAAGCATAAGTCGGCTATTGAGTAGGTGTATAACTTCGGGAGTGGATCCTCTCCAGTGAAGAAAAAATTGGATGGTGTCAATTGTGATCTCTCACCCTTCATTGCTTTCTCTCTTATATTTAATTTTGGTCCCACTTATAAAATTAGTGGTGAGAGATCACACTTCATTTCCTCAAGTGTTAAAAAAACTGGAGAGGATCCATTTCCGTATAACTTCGGGAGATGGGTTAGACTTGGAGCCCCCAGTTCAAGATGCTTTAGTAAAATAAAATAAAAAAGAAAAATAAAAATAAAAGAATATTAAAAGTGACCGTTTTTAATGAGAAGAGAGAGAAGTAATGATGGCATTAAGTGGCTTGTCATTTCCAATACTTCCCTGGACGGTTGATGTGATTTAGTAATGGGTATAGTGGAACTCAAGGGGTTGTGTAACTCTTGGTTAATTGCATTGGAATACCAATATTCATATGTGATATTTGAGATAAAAGTGGTTGTGAAGGTTCCAGAGAAAAGAGAATGAGTAAAAAAGGTATGTGGTAGATTTTTCTCCTTCTAATTTCCGCTGCATTGAGCTGCTGTGTTTGTCGTTCTGTTTCTATTATTTGTTAATGAGGTTTGAGAAAGATAAGAATGAGAAGATGGATTGGTCGTATGATTGGGTGAATGAAGATGTGAGTAGTCGAGTGTCTTTGTTTTGTGACTCTAATGCCATTAAGGAAATAGATTTGAAAAAGGTAGTGAGAGTAGGTTTTGGGTTACGTTTGGAGTTATTACCTTGTTCTGGGGATGATCGTGTTTTCCACAGAGGTGTTTCTTTTGAGTTCTTCTACATGTATAGTTGCGTCTTAGAGGAGTTGAGGGTGAAGCTTCCTTTTTCAGAGTTCCAATGTCAAGTTTTGAACCAGATGAATTGTGTTGCGTCTCGACTTCATCCTAATGGTTGGGCCTTCCTTCAAGATTTTGAAGTGTTGATGGAGTATTTGGAGGAGAAACCTATATTAGAGTTGTTCTTTACGATGTTTCAGGCGAAAAGGGTGTGTAAGGGGGGTTGGGTGAATCTGAATAGCTTGCCGGGTTTTGGTATTTTCAAGCTTTATAAATCTTCGTTTAAGAACTTTAAAGAGATGTACCTCAAAGTTCGGAGTGTTGAGGATGATTTTCCTTTTTATTTAGACGAGGACTTGTGTGAGAGGTTTCCGTTGTGGTGGTGTTTGGAACCTTAGAATATCCTCGGATTCGAAACCATAAGTCTGAGAGTTGAGTGTGTGATTGAGTATCTGGTTGAAGTTGTTGACCGTAAGGATTTGATATCTGTTTTTGAGTTGTTACAATGGGACGATAATAGACAGCCTGTGATGGATTACTTAGGTATCCATTCTGTGTTTTTGCCATTCTGCTCATTTTGATATTCAGTTTTCTTATGAAAAATGTTTCTTGATGTTTTTGGTAGGTGGTAAGTATCCTAGAGTTTCGGCAGCTACGTTGAGAGCTCGAGTTAGGACTAAAAATGTAGACAAAGAGGAATCGAATTCTAAGCCGGAGAAGGTCGCCGCTGCTTGAGGAGAGGTTAATCAACCTCGTCCGAGAAGAAAGAATGTCATTTTGAAAAAGAGGAAAACGGATGTGGTCGATTTGTCCGGGAAATCGGATGATGATGGTGATGATCTTCCCGTTGAGGAAATTCATAAATTTATGGACAACCATAAAAAGCTTCATGTCACTACTGATCAAAGTGATGGCTTATCTGTTTGGAGTAGAGATTTTCCTTTCATGGCTGTAGCCGATGATTTTTGCCAATCATCTACTAATGTTAGCTTGGCCAGTGAGGTCGGAGATGTGGCTATTGGCCAGTATATACAGGTAGAGATTATGTTGTTAATATATGTATTTTGTGAACAGTTTCATGTAATGATCATTTGTGTTTTTTAGGTTATTGGTTTAAGGTTGGCTAGTTTGGGTCGTAGCCAAGAGGTGAAGCATAAGAAGCTGGTTGGTTGCACAGAAGATCTAAGTTCGTTGAAGGAGGAGTTGGAGTCAAAGAAGGCAACGATTTCTCAGTTGGAAGTTAAGTTAGGTGCAAGTGAGAAGGAGTTGAAGTTACTGAAGGAGAACTATGCCAAGGAAGTTGATAATTTGAAGAAGAAGGAAGCTGATTTGACAGGCATGGAGACAAGGATGATTGAGTTAACTGCCCAAATGAAGGCTTTAGAAAAAGGTAGGATACTGATATTTTGTATATAATTGAACAGATTTAGTTTTTCTGATTTGTTCGGCAATTGTCATGTGTGCGACAATTGTTGTTTGATCAATGGTGTCCGAATCGATCGGCGATTGTTTATTTGTCGTTTGATGGAGAATTGTTGTTTGATCGGTAGTTTTCCGATTTGGTCGGCCGTAGTTAATTGATCGATAATTCTTTGTTTGATCGGTAATTGTTGTTCGGGAAACCGTGATAGGTTTGATTGTGAATAGAGTTCGGAATGATAAGAGTATAATTTTGAGAAAATAATGGGATTTAAAAATAAAAGACTGATGTATATTGAAAGACCTTTGATTACAAAGGCGCAGGTAGGCCAGCCTCGTTAAAACCTCTCCAAGCAAAATCCGTTTTTGGGAAAAAATCTTGGCAATAGGAGAAAGAGTACTCGCCTGTCCCTGACTTTTAACTGTAGTATAACTTTAAAGATGATACATTCCAAGTGTTAGGCATAGTATTACCACCTAGGGTTTGTAGATGGTAGGCTCCGTTGCCGATGACTTCTATGATTCGGTAAGGTCCCTCCCAGTTAGCTGCTAATTTGCCATGGCTTGATGGTTTTCTAGCCTGTTCGGTTCTTCTAAGCACAAGGTCATTTACTTGGAAAGACCTTGGGTGAATTCTTTGATTGCATCGCCGAGCTATGTGCTGTTGCATAGCTCGGTGTTTGATTGCTGTTGAAGATCAAACTTCTTCAAGGAGGTCGAGTTCGGATTGCCTAGCTTCGTCTTTTGTAGTATGGTCGGCCACTTGAGCGTGTAGTGAGGCTTGAGAGATCTCCACAGGTATCATTGTGTCAGAGTTGTATACTAATCGGAAAGGTGTTTCCTGTGTGGTTGAGTGGATGGTGGTGTTATATCCCCATATGATCTCTGAGATGAGTTCGGCCCAAAGCCCTTTGGCATTGTCTAGTTTCTTCCTTAAAGCATGGAGGATGACCTTATTCGCAGCCTCTGCTAGCCCATTTGTTTGTGGGTGCTCTACTTATGAGAAATGATGTTTGACCTTTAAATTCTGCAAAAAGGAGATGAACTTTTGATCAACAAACTGGCGGCCATTATCGGTGATAATGTGCCGAGAAATGCCGAATCTACAGATAATATGCTTCCATACAAAGGAAATCATTTGTTGTGAGGTGATCTTTGCTAAGGGTTGTGCTTCTATCCATTTTGAGAAGTAATCAATTGCGACTATTAGAAATTTTACCTGGCCGGTCGCTAAGGGGAAAGGACCGAGGATGTCGAGCCCCCATTGGTTGAACGGCCAACTTACCTCAGAACAGTGTAGGAGTTTGGCGGGCAGGTGTGTGATCGGACTGTGTTTTTGGCAGTTGTCACAACTTTTGACTTTTGTTTTACAATCTTGTTGCAGCGTCGGCTAATAGAAACCAACTTTGAGGATCTTTGTAGATAGGCTTCGGGCTCCGAGGTGTGTACCACAGATTCCTTCATGTACCTCAGCAAGCGCAAGATCGGCTTCTCCTCTCCAAAGACATTTTGGTAAAGGACGAGAGAATCCTCGTTTATATAGGCAATTGTTATAAATCGTAAAGAATGAGGCTTGTTGGCGAAAGTGCCGAAGGTTTTCGACTTCGCCTGGCAAGATCCCTGTCCGAAGATAGTTTACGTATAGTGTTCTCCAATCTGCATCCTGTGTTACACTTAGAACTTCTGTTAATTCTATACTGGGTTTAATTAGGGTTGATCGGTGAAGGGAGGAATTATTTGTTAGTGTGCTTGCGAGTTTAGAGAGGATGTCAGCTCGACTATTGTTCTCTCGAGGTATATGTTCGATGTCACATTTATGAAATTTTGAAAGTAAAGTTTGAACAATTGCAAGGTATTTGGATAATAGAGGGTCTTTTACCTGGTACAACTTGTTTACCTGCTGTACAATGAGCAGAGAATCACAGTATACCTTAAGCTCAGCTATGTTGAGATCGGATGCTAGTCTGAGGCTGGCAATAAGAGCTTCATACTCACTCTGATTGTTGCTCACCTTGAAGGAAAAGTGTAGCGATTTCTCAATAACATTACCATTTCCATCATCGAGTATGATCCCGGCGCCACACTCGTGTAGGTTAGAGGAGCCGTCTACATACAAAGACCAGTCTGGTGAACTTTCAGCGATGTTTGGGACTATAAATTTGGCAATGAAATCAGCCAAGAATTGAGATTTGATAGATGATCGTCCTTGGTATCTGATGTCGAACTCAGAAAGTTCGACCGACCATTTTACTAGTCGGCCAGCAAGCTCTGGTTTCTGAAGGATTTGTCACAGAGGTTGATCTATCCAAACATGGATGACATGACTCTGGAAGTATGGCCGTAGTCTTCTTGCCGATAAGACAAGAGCTAAGACCAGCTTCTCAATGCTCGGATAGCGAAGTTCAGCATTCTGTAGTGTTTTGCTGGTGAAATAGATCAGCAATTGCTGTTTTTGCCTTTCTGCAATAAGAGCGGAGCTTACAGCCCAGTTAGTCACAGATAAATATAAAAATAATGGTTCCCCTTGAAGGGTTTGTAAAATTGATGGTTTTGAAAGTGTATCTTTGATGGTTGTGAATGTTTGTTCACATTCATCGGTCCATTGGAAAGCCTTTTTCTTTCTTAAAGTTTGAAAGAAACATAAAGACTTAGAAGCTAGGCGAGGTAAGCATCTAGAAAGTGTAGCAAGTCTCCCTGTCAACCGTTAGACTTCTTTGATAGTTTGTGGGCTTGTCATGTCCAAAACAGCTCGGCATTTTTCTGGATTCACTTCGATACCTCGACTAGTGAGCATGAAGCTGAGGAATTGGCCACTTTGTACGCCAAAGGCGCAGTTCTCGAGGTTTAGCCGCATGTTGTATTTTCGTATTTGACCGAAGATTTCTGCCAGGTCATCAAGATGGTTGTTGCCGAGCTTCGTTTTGGCGACCATATTGTCAACATAGACCTCAATATTCCTGCCAATCTGTCGGGCGAATACTTTGTCCATTAGGCGTTGATATGTTGCACCTGTATTCTTAAGGCCAAATGGCATGAGTTTATAACAGTAGTTTCCATATTCAGTAATAAAGGCTGTCTTACTTTGATCGAATTGATGCATTTGAATCTAGTTATAGCCAGAGTATGCATCCATGAAGCTAAGTTTTTCATAACCAGATGCATTATCAACTAAACAGTCAATAGATGGTAAGGGATATGAGTCTTTTGGGCATACTTTGTTGAGATCGATGAAATCAACACACATGCGCCATTTACTGTTATGTTTTTTCACCATGACGACATTTGCCAGCCATGTTGTGAATCTGATTTCCTGAATGAAGCCGACATTGATGAGCTTCTTGGTTTCTTCCAGAGAGGCTTGTTTGCAGTCATGGCAGAGGTTTCGCTTTTTCTGTGCTATAGGTCGGATAGAAGGATCTAATGCCAGTTTGTGGGATATGATAGATGGGTCAATTCCTGGCATATCAGCTGGGGTCCAAACAAACAAGTCGGCATTTTATTGTAGGAATGTTCGGTATATGACCTTCTCTTCTGAGCTTAGTGTGGATCCAACATAAGTGAATTTTTTCGAGCTATCTGTGAAATAGATTTTATGCAGGTCTTCGGTCGGGGTTAGTCGTTCTAGGCTTCTTGCCCTGGGATCAAGGTCGGCCAGGACTGGTAGCTCGGCTTGGTTGCTGATACTATTCACGCGGGCTTGCGTACTTTGATTTGGTTTTTTGAAACTGTTGTTGTAGCATTCTCTGGCCTCTCAGGCATCGCTGTGAATGGTTGCAATTGTATTATCCTGTAAAGGGAACTTAACACAGAGATGAATTGTAGAAACAATAGCGCCGAACCTATTTAAAAAAGGTCGGCCAAGTATCAAATTGTAAGGACTAAAACAGTCAACGACAAAGTATTGAATATCTGAAGTTTTTGATAAGGAAACCTCACCAAGTGTGGTTTGAAACCACACAGAGCCCATAACCGGGACCCTCTCTCCTGAGAAACCGACCATGTCTCCAGTGGAAGGTTGGAGGATGTTGTTGCTCAATTTCATCTTCTGAAATGTGGAGTAAAAGAGAACATCGGCACTGCTCCCTGGGTCCAGTAAAACCTTTTTGACTAGGAGATCTTCAAGCTCTAGGGAAATCACGACTGGGTCGTCTAGATTTGTTACATTGCTGTTAAGTTCGGATGTCTGGAATGTTATATGAGGAAAATGTGGAGGTGTCTGCTGTTGATGTTGATCGGCTTCAATGGAAAGCATAGCTCGGTAAGACCGCTTTCTTACCGAGCTTGTGGCCTCTCCACCTGCAAAACCTCCAGAAATATAGTTAATAATACGTCTTGGTTGGTCGGTAGGATTGGTGTTCGGTCGATCTTTATTTCGGCCATGCTGTGTTGCCGAGCTTTGGTCACCAGGGAGAGGTGCGCATCGTTGTTTGTGGCCACCGATGTACTTGTCGAGATGACCTTGCCGAGCTAACCGCTCCAGAAGGTCTTTGGTGATGACACACTCGTCAGTAGTGTGTCCATGCTTTTGATGAAAAGAGCAGTATTTTGATATGTCTGCTCCTTTTAAATTTGGATAGCTGCCGGCTTTTCTTGGTGGCTTGATCAACTTTGAATTCAAGATTTTCTTGATGATGTCGTCATGCTTGGTGTTGAACTGAGTATAAGATTTATATTGGGGAGTTGGTTTGAAGTTTTTCTTCCTATCTCGTGCTTTGTCGTCGTCTCTGTATTGTGGTTTCTCTGTTTTTCGAGCCTGTCGGAGTTCTTCGATGTCAATCTGACTTTTCGCCTTTTCATGGAACTCGGCCATAGTTTTAGGTTTGGCCACGGCAATGGTCTCCTGGAATTTTCCTGTTCGGAGTTCACTTTTTATTGCATGCAGTTCCACCTCGGGGTGGAGATCGGGTATACTCATGGCTATCTTTGTGAAGCGCGTCATGTAGTCTCTGAGGCTTTCATGATGGCCTTGTTTGATTGTGTTCAAGTAATCGGAGTGACGTAGATAAATGGCTGATCCAGCAAAATACTCCTCGAAGGGCTTTGATAGGTCTCGAAAACGAGAAACAGAATCTGCAGGCAAAGAACAAAACCAATCAAGTATAGGACCGTCTAAGTAAGATGGAAAACAACGACATAAAACATTATCAGATGCACCGTTTATTATCATTATGGAGGTGAACTTTTTGATGTATTTCTTCGGGTCACCTAGCCCATCATAGGGGATTAGGGTGGTTGGCAAAGTGAACCTCCTGGGCAACACGAAGTTCATCACCTCGGCCGTGAATGGCCCAGGAGAGTTTTCTAGGTTGTCATCCTCGTCTTCTGGCCGAGCTTCTTCATTGTGCTCAGGTTGCTCTTCTTCGTGCCGAGTAGTTTCGGAGACATGCGTCGGGCCTGACTGATGCTCGGCTTCTTCCGTTCGTTCTTGTCGATCATTGTTATTTTCGATCCGGGTATTATTCAGATTAGTAATCTGATTTACCATTCTTTGGTTCTCTTCGGCCATGCCCTGGTTGGCTTGCCGTAACTCGGTCACCATTTGAAGAAGTTCAGATGGCGTAGGTGGAAGCTGCTCAACCATGGCTCCAGGCGAGAACGTCGAGGCCGGTGATATAAAGAAAGAATTATATTCTCAACCCCACGGTTGGCGCCAATTGTTCCTGTGTGGATACCTGGAGGGGAGCTCGGCTTCTGGGAGTCGGCGTCGAGTTGTTATCTTCGGTGCCGATCTTTGAGCCTTGAGAAAGTATGAGCTTTACGCTTGGGGGAATGTCCAATCGTGCAGAGTGTGAACAAGAAACAAGGGGGGAGTGTACCTGCAAAAGCACTCCGAAGTTTAAGTTAGTATTCAGAATTCAATCCGTCCCTTTAAGATAAAATATCATACCTTTATAGTTGAAGTAAGATAGGTCGGTTACATTTCTATTGGTCTCCTGAATTGAAGAGGAATGATTAGGTTTTGATGGGTGATAATGTTATATTGGACGTTTTGATACCAAGCTATAACGTGATTTGCCGAGTAATAACGTAACTTGCGGAGTTATGATTGATTATGCCGAGTTATGATGTTGGATTTGTAACGGTCGGATCAAGGCTACTTGAGTGCCAAAATAAAACGACGTCATTTTACAGAGTCCAACATAGTATTCGAATGTGCACATCAGCATTCCGTTAATGTTTATGAGTTGAAAATTATCTCAGAGACTAACATGAGTCGTGTTCATAAAATTTAAAGACTAAGTAGAGACAATTAAAATTTTAAAAATTAAATTAAAGCTCGTTTATAAATTTAGAGACCAAACTTAACATTATCTTTATTTAATATAATATGTTTTCATATTTTTATGTAAAAATATTTTCTTGTGGGTAGCTTTTTATATTTTACTTTAGATCTCTTCTAATTAAAAAGCATAGAATTAGACGTTACAAATAGAACTCAACTAAAATTTTTATACAATTAATATTGAAATGAAGCTTAGATAATATATTTAATTATGTTTTGGAACATAACTTAAATATACTATTAGTATAAAACTATTTTATATTATTAATAATATATTATTATATTTATTGGTTTATAATTTTAGGAATAAGTATTATTTTGGTCTTTAAAATTTGGTATCAAAATCAAAATCTTCTTTAACATTTTATTTTTTGTTTTAAAATGGTATCAAACGATACATTTAGTATTAAAATCATCATTTTTAACACAATAATTTTAATTTCAGAGAGAGTCTAACTTCAAAAATCATTGAAGATCCTAATTTAAAATATTTGAACCCTAACTTTAAAAAATTGGGAATATAAATTTTAACTTGTTTGTAATGACAGCAACAATGAAGCTGCATGGTGGTGGTGGTAGTGAATGTAGACGATGGTACTGGCAGTAAATGTGGATGGTGGTGGCACTGCACAGAAAAGTTGTGGTAGTAGGGTGTCACAGAGGTGGCGGCAGGGGACAACATAGACGTAGGCAGGCAGGGGATGCGTGCACTATGAGAAAAACAATGAGTGTTGTTAGAAAAACAAATAAAATTCGATGGTACAATGGTTACTGTCGGATTTTGCGTCGGTATTTATCCAACGGAATAAACCTCACCGTTAACATATTACGGTTCAATTTTTGCGTCCAACAATAATTTCTGTCGGATTTAACGGCCGAATATGGTTACTAAGAAAATGGAATCTATTGAACGTCACCGTCGGATATTTTTCGACGGTAACATTAGCGTCATAGCATACGTATCCGTGCCATCTCACTAGCAGATTAATCCGACAGTAATTCGACAAAAATATTTTTTAATTTTTTTTTTAAAATTGACTGGGCTGTTATCATTGGTATATTCCGACGGTAATTCCGAGAGTAGTCTTTTTTATTTTTTAATAATCTTTTTCCGTCCATCTATAATGTACACTGGTAATTAATAATTAAAACAATGTTTTAAATTTAATGTGAAATATCAAACATACAAATTAAAAATACAGAATTATGGTAATTGAAATATCTGAAACAATATTATTATATTACATTGTTCTCAAAGTTTGGTAAAAAAAAAATACATATAATAGAACTATATTTACATTAACCCTATTCAGATAATCTTCTTTCTCTGGTTCACCATCCTCCTCTTCCGAGATAGTTTCTTGATCATTGAATTCGTCTTCCTCTTTTTCGTCGCTATCGACCCCATCCTCTTCTTGAAGATCGTTGTCTTCCAGTGGCAGTGCGTCGTCATCTATTCCAAGATTAATAATGTCATCATCTATAACAGTCGACTTAAGGATGATCGGCTCGCCGGTATTAACCACCATTTTCGAAGGAGTTGAATCATCAATCTGGTAAGGTTCCTGACCTTCTGTCCTATCATTAGACTCAATGCGGCCTCTTGATTAGTCTTAACCACAATCACCCAACTAGACTTGCATAAAACTGAATAATACAAATAGTATACATGCAGTGCATTTTGAGGTAAAATAAAAGGAGTGTAGTGCCTATGTTTCCTTGTTACATTAACTTCAGTGATATCGTAGTCCTTGTGCTTTTGTGTTCCTTGTCGTGAACTTGGATAGTACCATTCAAATTTAAACACGCACACCTTGTACATAGTGCGACAGAAATACTCTAATTGAAGTATGTTGTGCAACACACCAAGCCAATCAGAATGACCACCGCCTGAATTTTCATGAATCCAATGCAAACTTCAGTATTATCTGTTTTCTTTCCAATCAACCACTGTAAAGAATGAAACCGGTATCTATTAACGTTGATATTGGGTAGCTAATATCCTTATTTATTAGCCCCAACTCAATAGAACTAGTTCTGAATCTGTTGTGTAAATTATATGCACGCTTACGTATTTTTTGAACTAATGTGGAAAATTGTTCAATTGGGTATCAGGATTTGCCTCTTGAAATAACCTACCCAATTTTCTTCTGACGATAAATCACCAAAACGACATGTTTCATTAAACCGTGATATCGACAGAATATAGCGATGGAAATCCGACGGTAACGTTGGCGCCAGTGAGTTATATTTTCGCGCTAATAATTACCATCGGCTTTAGCGACGAAAAATCTCTCCCGACGGTAATTTTTTATGGCAACGAATTCCTTCTTTCCGTTGAAAAATCCAATGATAAATTCGCCGGTACTGATCGACGCTAAATCCGATAGTAATTCTAATGGTATTCAATGTTTTTTTTTGTAGTGGCGGCAGTGATGTTAGAAACACGAGGAGAGTCACCGATGGTATGACAGGAAAGAAGACGAATAGCCAAATTGTGTTGTTTGTGGTGTGACAAAAGAAAAGACGGAGAGACAAACTGCGTGAAGGGAGCTAATTGAAGAGAGAGAGAGAGAGAAAAAACTACAGTGGGATAGTTTTGACCATAGAAGATGGTGACTTTAAAAAAGATGAAAATGGGAGAAGGTAGAAAGAAGGATGACAAAAAAAAGAAAAAAAGAAGAGTAAAAAAGAGAGCGTTTTTTATTTTAATTATTAAACTTTATAAAGGATAAATTTAGAGTTAATTATTTTTTATATGATGGATGAAATTGTGTATTACGTTGGTATGAGTTAAAATGGGTGTATTTCACAAATGTGATGCATAATACAAATCGTTACTTACGATTTGCAAAACAAAAGAAATCGTTATTCACGATTTCATAAATTACACTTTTTTTAAATTAAAAAATTGAAATCGTAACTCACGATTTCCTTTCTTTTTTTGTTTTATTTGAAATCGTAACTCACGATTTCTGTTAACTTTTTTTATTTTTTTGTCTTATTTGAAATCGTTATTCACGATTTCTTTTTATCCCATATCACTGCATTACACCAAAACATCATAATATTAACGAAAAACACCAATAATAACCCAATATAAAAAAAAATTAGCCATAAATTTATCAAAAAGATTACTTTAATACTAAATGTAATGTTTGAGAATTATTTTAAACAAAAAAAGACTAAAAATAATTTTAATTTTGACTCTAATAATCTTAAAGATTAAAACAGTATATATTCTTAATTTTTATATTAAAAAAAGTCAAAACAGCTATATATTGTGCGAAGAGAGTGCTTGAATAGTCAAATTAACTAAAATATTTGAAGTTTATTAGATAATAATCAATTTTAATTAAATATTAAAATTTGATTAATTAATAATATAAGAGAACAGCTAGGGAACTAAAAGCATATCAGCCAAAAATCAGCCAAAATGTGTTTGTGCTCCGTGATTTCAGGAGCGGTTTTCGAACATATTATTCAAAAAGTGATTTTAATTAAACGGTTTTGTTTACTTTTTGGCTTGTCACATTTTGGTTCATATACTTTTCCATAATATAAAATACTTTAATTGGAAATATGCAAATATAAAACTAAAGAGTTTTCTAGTCTAGCAATGGATTAGATGAATGAGCATGTCAGCATCAACTGCAATGCATATCACCAATCAAGTGTACGCTTTTTTTTTCCTGGGAGAAATATAGAATCATAAACCAACCATATACCATATCTAAATGCATGTATGTGATGCCATTTCAAAATAAAGCATGGATTGGATGTCTTACTTTTCAACTTTAATGACAGGCTCTTCAATATTTGCTTGTCATATTTTGATTTTCTTACAGTTCGTGTGTTTTTTTTTTTAATAAATGACATCAATCATATCTTGGACGATATACTCAAATCGAACCCGAAAACCGCATGATATCATTTCTATCTGTGTTCGATTATTCATTTTACAACTAGCGTTTCGTTAATGATAAAAATCCTATCTAACACTATATTGTAATTAAACAAGTTAATCTTTCATATGAACTATAGACTGATAAGTTGAATTATTTACATACAAATAGCGGAAGACTAACACTATTTTTGAATTTTTCTTACTATTTTCGACATAAATATTAAAACGAATCTATATAAATTATTCATACTACATACTATTCATTTAATTTATTTTTATCTTATGTGAAGCAATTATATGGGATATATACTAGAATTTCTTATGTGGTTTAAGTTAAAAAAAAAAAATAGTGAACCCACAAAATATTATGTTTGCAGAGCAACCAAAAATTTCTGATATAATAAGTATATCCGTTTCGTCAATTTGATCACAACATACACCAATTTTTCGATAAATCTATCGTGACGAAACGTTGACTTCTTCAGACGATAATGTTACAAATTAAGTTTTACATACATATAAGAAAACTTAACCAAGTACATATATTTGTTGGCACATCATTATTGTATCATGCTTCATGAAAGATGCAACAGTTGAACACATTGATAGTCTACTTTCATAGATCCATGAAGAATAACCATCAAACCCTAATATTCAGTTATCATGAGTCTTGCACTCGATGGTCTCCGGGTTGTCCTTACAGAAGTCCTCAAGCGGATCTGAGTCCTTCAGCCTGTCCCTGGCGTGGCTGGCGGCGGCGCTCAGTTCCTCTACCTCATCCCACGCCGCCACGCACTCTCCGCTCGCCGGATCCTCCGAGCACGTCTCCTGCGCGTTCTTTATGCTCTCCGCCACTTTCTCCGATATCTTCTCCGGCGCCGTCCTCACTGGCCGAACACTCGCCAAGCGACCAGATCCGGTCATTCCCGCGGGGAACTTCACGACGTGGCAGTTTCGCGGCGACTCGGACGACGATGCGTTGAAAGCTACAACCCTGGGCGTTGAACGGCTAATAAGACCTGAAATTGTTGCCATGCTATTGCTATCTTTCTCTTCTTCGAGTTTGTTTTCTTCTCGTTTGATGTTCAAGTTCTGTTTGTGTTCGGTGATTTTATGATGATGATGAATCTGAAGGGGATAAGATTGGAGTGGCTTTGGAAATTGGAAGTTATAAGTGACCCTTCTGTGGATTTGCGAACACATATTTCTTATCTGCTTTTGCCCAATCATTATGTGACACTTAGGATTCCGATCTGATATTTTCTTTAGAAAAGAAATTACTTTATCCTTTCTGTTTTTCACCAATGAATATCTATTTATCTGGGATTTTTTTAAATAAATTATTTAAATTTTTATATTTACAGCTATATAAAATTTTCAAATTATTTTTGTTTTTATTATCTATCTTGTGTACAGTGATAACAAATTGATCTAATTCATATAAAGTTATTGAGTAAATGCTCAAAATAGTCCATCAATTTCAAATCGCTATTCAATTTAGTTCTCGATTTTTTAAAATGACCAATTAAAAATTTAAAAAAATGCATCTCCATTAGTCTCTTGCAGAAGTGCCGTCTAAACATTGATGATGTGGCATTTCAACTGTATGCTTATGTGTACCAAATTTGACTTTGATTCAAATTAGTACATGAAATTGCTTAATAATATTAAAATTTGTCCATTTTCAATTATAAAACCCTAATCCCCAAATTATTGTCTTCTCTTCTTCGATCTATCTGCTGTCTTCTTCTCTTCTTCGACCTCTCCACTATCGACCTCTCCACTATCTTCCAGTTCATCTTGTTTTCTCGTCTGCATGAGTGATGATGGGTGGTGGGAGAGAAGTCAAAGTAGTTCAAGTAGGAACAACAAACTCTGTAGGGAGACCTTATTATGCCAGCAAAAGAATGTGCAACAAGGGAGGTAAGAACGCTGTTTTCTGTAATTGCAGACTTCGGATGGTGATGAAGTACTCAACGACAACAGAGAATCCTGATAGACTATTTTATGGTTGTCCAAACTATGAGGTAAGGTTATGGCTTTAAATAAAATGTTAAGATAGTTTCACTTTGAGTTTGGATTCACTTGCGTTTTTTACTTTGCAGTATAGAATCAATTGTAATTTTTTTCTGTTGGGTTGATGGAGGTGAATAACCAGTTTGTGCAACACCCATTTCACAAAACAGTTTGCATGAGTTCAATTGAAAAATGACAAACTTAGAAAGTGATGTTAAGACCTTGAAGATGATGACAATGGTTACTTTCTTAAAAGTGGAAAATATATTTTAGTTTAATGGACGAACCTGCAAGGATACATATAATTTAAATCTGTATCGAACTTAAAATTAATCCAACCACATTAACTTGTAATTAAAATAGTTTTTAGGTAAGTGTACTGATATTGTAGTTCAGGATAAATATGAACTGGAAGATAGCGGAGATGACGAAGAAGAGAAAAAGACAGGAGAGAGATCGAAGAAGAGAAAACAATAATTTGGGGATTAGGGTTTTATAATTGAAAATGGATTAATTTGGATATTATTAAGAAATTTCAGGTACCAATTTGAATCAAATTCAAGTTTGGTACACATCAGCATGCAATTGGAATGCCACATCATCAACGTTTAGACGGCACTTCTACAAGGGACTAACGGAGATGCACTTTTTCGAATTTCAGGGATTTAATTGGTCATTTTAAAAAGTCGAGGACTAAATTAAATAGCGATTTAAAATTCAGGGACTATTTTGGACATTTACTCTAAAGTTATTTATCCCATCTCACCAAGCGAATATTTACATATATAACAAACCAATTAAATCCAATTATAATATTTTGAAGTGAACTAAATTTAAAAATTGATTCCTCCGAGTACTGGGGTGGCCGAGCTTTAGCGATTCCGAGCAGATTGCTGGCGGGAAGGAAGAGCTATACGTCGGCCAGGACTGAACACCGCGGTGGGAATACCTGCAAAAGATACTTCGACGCTTAAGTCAATAATAATCTCTAGTGAGTGTATCAAGTAAATATGAAGATGAGAATAGAACATGATCTTTAGCCGAGGATACTAATTCGGCTTTATAGACGTTGTTTTACCCGTTTGTTGTGGATAAGTCCGAGTTTGTAGGATGGTTATCGTATTCTGTTTTGGTGATCAGATTTGTTGAGCACGTTTCTTTATTTTCAAATAAGTGGGTCCGGTTTTATTTGTTTACGTTCCGAGCTTTTTGGGCGGCCGAGGTATGTGGTGACGTATCAAAAATTAAATCGATATAATACAAATTATAATTGTTTGAATCAAATTAAATTAGATTCAAAAATAAAATCAAATTGATATAAAAGAATTATAAAAAAAATATATCTATTTTACCTTTTTAATTAATTTAAATTATATTATAAATATTTTTTTTATTTAAGTGGCTAACAGTATAAATAAGATATGTAATAAAATATAAAAATATAAATAATTTTAAAATAATAAATAGTTGTAAATATAAAATTTAATTAATTTATTTAAAAAATTCCATTTATCTGTGTTGCTCTATGTAAATTATATATTTCTTTCATTTCACATGTTGACTGCATGAGTTTAAGGTGGCCTGGCTCACCTAAACAAATATGCACGTACGTATGTGTTAGCCCAATTACTATCAAAAGCAACATTCACATTTTTTTTAAATCTCACAAAAATACTATTATTGCCAGTATTAATTTTTTTTTTTTTTATAAAATTGAGTGCCGTTGGAAAAGCATTATCCAGCTGCTAAATGGGTTGCCATGTTTCAGGAAAAAAAAAGAACTGATGGCTGATGTTGCAACGATGCCTATATCCAAAACCATTTATGAATATTGGCAGCAGAAAAGGCTGAAAAGAGCAATGGTTTTGATACGGCATTTTCAGGTATTGTAAAAATTAAATGCTTTTGTGAGTTAATATAAAACAAGAGTGGGGGAAGGGAAGGAAAGGGGAAGAGAGGTTAATAATGCAATTGTATAGTGAGCCATTACTTAGTCAATGCATGTAATGCATTTATGGTGGTGAATAACTATGTCATTGATCTATATTCCTGCATACTTTTTGGGTTTTGAAGTGTGGGTCTGTCTTTGCATCCAGTCAAGTATTTCTAAGTTCGGCATTTTTATAACTGGCCTTGAGATATGGCTGCATGATGTAATATTGCCAATTTTGAAGTGTTCCTGTTTATTTGAAAGATTGTGGATTTAATTTCAAATTAATTGGCTTAAAATTTGGTGGTGATGTGTAATTTACATTTTGTTTGTTCATGATTATCTGTTTTTTCCTGGGCACATGATAGGTGTGATGTGTGTGCTTGGTTATAATTTGGTTGAAAATTTACATCTAAACTTTAATTCTGTTCAACCTCCTCAATGGAAAATATACCAACAACAATTGAGGGAGTGAGAAGTAGCCATGAGCAAGAATAACATCCCTAATTCTAATGGATGCCTGGACATGTTTGCAGCTTTGGAGAAGAAACTTATATTGATTTATCCTTGCTTGGCATTTGTAATGCTTTGAGTAATGTAATAAATAGTACTCAGATAAATGCAGTAGTTTTTTATTCTGGATTTGTCTTAGCATTAACTTACTTGAAACGTAAGTAACATGCAAGTGATTACAGTGGGAAAGAAAAATCAAACAATCATTTTAGTTTGCTCAATTCACTGATTTGATGGAAATGTATTCGGAGCCTAAGGCATCTCGAGCCTTGGTTTCAAAAAAGAAGATATCTCAACTAAACGGAGAAGAAAATAGCAATAGCGTGGAGCTCAAAAATAAATCAGTTCCAGTTGATATTGGGAGCACATGAAATGAAACTCAAAGCACAGGTGAACAAAGCTACTAAATTATAAATTATCTCAACATGATTTATTACTTTCAAACAAATAGCATGTAATTTTGGAATCTTTTGCATGGTTGGTCATTGCATACAAGGAAAATGGTCCTGTCCTCCAGTTTTCTTCCTCCCTACTAAATCAAGCGCTTATAGTCATCAAAACCCCACTACAACAGAATCATCAAGAAACAAATCTTCTCCACCACAACCATTTGAGAAACAGAATATTTTCTATCCTAGGGCACAATAAACTACGCAAAGTAGATATAGATTTAGAAAGCTCCTTCATGAGGATAACAAAAAGAGTGGAATGAAGACAAGTACACTTGGTTATATAAACTTTAGGCAAACACATGGATCATCAAAAAATTTCATACGGTCATACACCTGAATTCAATTGTACTAAACAGAGTCAGAAGATGATGATCCACATCTTCACTTTACATATAGAGATTCTTCACATTCAACTACCACCTACATAAGGAGGAACCACTAGAGCAAAACATGACATGAATCATGTATAACTTGTTCAAAAATTGTAATCAGTTCATCATACTGTTACTTCTAATACAAATTGAATTATTGAACAGAGATAGATCACCGATCAATATCATATCATAGACCTGTGAATCCGAGTAAGAACATATTCATGAAAATTCTAATTTATTGTGAATTCAAAAATGCCTCTTTCTGTGGTCAGCTATACTCTCCATCTCCAATAACTTAAGCCACTAAACTGTAATCAATTCCTTCTTTCCACACTAAAATACAAGCAAAACAATTGCTGAAGTAAAAGTAAAAAAAAATCTCGAATTAGCAAGATCTCACTTTTGATCAGAATCAGAAGAAGCCCTATCTTGCTCCTTGGACTCTTTCTCCATGGCTTCTTTCTTCAATTCCGCGATGGCTTGCTGCTCGGCGGCTTTCTCGGCGCGGAGGATGGGTTCGTAGTAATCGAAATGAGCCTCCATACACTGCTTCAGCGCCGCAGTGATATTGAGGCACTTCTCAACGATGTCCTCTTTGTTCTTCTCCGCTTCCTCAGTGCACTTCTCCCACTCGATGAACGATTCCCTGCAACCGCCACTTTTCATGAACAAGCAGAATCCGCACTCTCCTTCTTCTTCCGCTTCTTCTACTTTCCCTTCCTTTTCTTCATGGTGATCGAGATTTTGCTTTGCTTCGGGTTTGGAAGGGTCCAAGTGAGGCTGATCCAACGGGAGAGTCTCCGGAGCTGGCAGATCCGGAGGGAGGAGCTGCTCAGATTTGGGTTCAGGGTGGTCGGCTAGGATTTGCTTGGCGGCGGCTGACATTGTGGGTGGGCAGAGATTGGTGGGTGCGTTTTGAATGCTCTGCCCAAAACCTCCTAAAACCCTTTCGCCGTAGTTGAATTAAATTTAGGTGTTTAGATCGCCGTGGTTGAATTAAATTTAAGTGTTAATGAATTAGTAAAACGATTGAATCGAATTTGAGTATTTAAAACTTTAAATATTTATTAAATGAATTAAAATTTTATAATAGATAAATTTATTTTTTATTAATATAATATTATATTTAAATATTAAATATATTTATTTATTAAATTATATGAAATAATTAAAAAATATATTTTTAACTAATTTTTTAAGTAACATTTGTTCACTTTTTTTAAAATAAATTATATTAATTTAAAAATATTAAAATTTAAACATTATTAATAATTAAAAAAATAATTTTTTAAGGTTGATTTTAACAATAAAAAAATAAATATAAACTATTAAGAATGAATTTATTGAATGTTCTAATGACATAGCAAGTAAAAAAAAAGTTAGTTATTAACGGTAAATTATAATAACTAATTTATGTTAATAAAATAGAATAAAATTATGTCACTTTTTGCTAGTGTCATGATTGATACAACTTCAGTTAAAATGTTCAAATGTATTGGCAAATGTTTGGTGTCATTAATCTGAATTCAATATATAAAATTTATATGTGTGGATATTTTTTTAGATTTATATAGCAGGTCTTTTAAAAAAAGGTATATATAAGTGAGTTGAAGAAAAAAAAAAAGAAGGAAATTATTAAACTACTCTTCCACCTTAGCCCATAACAATAATAAAGAAGTCTTGTGGTCCATAAATTCAGCCTAATAGAATACATAAATTCAGTTACAATTTTAGTCTTTATCTTATCTTATCTTTATCTTATTTTTATCTTATCTTATCTTTATTTGCTTTTATCTTTCATAAGCCAATACTCTATATATACTTAGTTTTACCTTCATAGTTTACAATCGATAATTCAATCAATCAAAAAATACAAAGTATAATATTCTTCCTTTCTTCTTTTCTTGTTCTTTCACAATTTTATCATGGTATCAGAGCCATCGAGAAAAAATGCGTGAAAAAAATTAAGAAGAAGTAATTAAATTATAAACACATTATATATATTTTAAGTTTTAAGAAAAATCCCAATGGAATAAAATTTTAAATTAGACTTAGGTTAGAATTGATTTTGAGAGAGAATAATAGAATTGAATTTTTTTCAAAAATGGAACAGATTATCAAACCATTGCTTTAACTAATTTAATTATTGTTCAATTGAAATAACTGTTTAATAAAAAAATAACAAATAAACACATTAAAATATAATTATAGTCTAATAAAATTTTAAAATATTATCTAAACTAATAATATTGCATCAACTATAATGTTATAATCTCATTT
Organism: Arachis hypogaea; assembly: GCF_003086295.3. Classification (NCBI taxonomy): domain Eukaryota; kingdom Viridiplantae; phylum Streptophyta; class Magnoliopsida; order Fabales; family Fabaceae; genus Arachis; species Arachis hypogaea. Next base: position 12,988,360 of record NC_092051.1, read on the forward strand.
AAATACAAACTCAAAAGTCAAATAACAAAAAAATAATTAACTAAGATAAAAACAATGATAAAATCAAGATCAAGAATAACAAATTACAACAACAATTTATTAAATTAATAAGTTATCAAAATGTCAAAAATAACGCAACCGCCTAACAGTCACAGGAACAAGTACAACACCACAATACCAATTTATCAAATTAATAAGTTAATAAGATTAAGAACATAATAAAAACAAGTTAATACAATAGCAGAAGAAGGAGAAAACAAATTACCATAAAAAATAACAAATATAAATTAAAACAATATCAAACCAAGAACTGTAACAACAACAAAAGAAAAAGGAAAGAAAAAAAAAATCACGTTAGGCCTTTTTTAAAATCAACAGAGGATGGAGAGACAACTAAATATTATGATATTAAGGGCTATTTGAGTCATTTCACACATGAATATAGATGAAGGAAAAGAATAATGAGTTGAAATTTTTAGATTGTGTGGCAAAAAGTAATGAAAATATAAAAAGTGAAAATGACTATACACGAAAAAAAGACCAATTCTCAATTGAGGAATTATGTGATTGAAAGTTATAAGACAAAAAATAACACATATTGATACTATAACTTATCACTCTTAATTTCTAATATTGGAATGCTTCTTCCCCCTTTCTAGTAATAACATCAAATTCTTTGCTAATTTCGGGTGTGGTTTGAAAGTCTATGGTACTTTTGCTTCTTATCTATTTTTTTCTTTCTATTTTGTTATAAACTTTTTGGCTATACCTATTTCTTTTCTTGTGAGTATTATTTGGATTTATTTACTTTTGTTGTTGATTTTTTTAGTAGTTTAATACTATTTGAAAAAAATGTATAATTATTCTATTACTAGGTGCTACACTGTAACTTTAAAATTTGATGGAAATGGTTGAATAATGACAAAACGATGGCTGAACAGAAGCTGGAAGATGAGGGCTAGAGCATAGTAGAATAGAAGCTAATTAGTGGCAGAAACATGATGAAATGGTGGCGGAAACACAATGAAACAGAGGGCAATGTGAATGGACCAAAAGGCAATGCAAAACAACAATGGAACAGAGGTATTGTTACGATGCTGGAGCAGTTCGAATGGCAGCAGCACAGACGTGATAGCGCGGTGGTTGAACATAATGGAGAACGGCAACAAAATGGAAATTGCAAGTTCTTCTGTGCTATATTTGAAATGTTTCTGATCTTTTAGAGTCGAAAGAGAGAGGCTAAAGAGCTGCAAGAAATTAGAACGTTTTTTGTTCTAATTGGCAAAATGGCATCATATGAAGTATTTTTTTAAAAATTGCCTGGATTTCAGTTCAGTTTGACTGGCCAATTTTCGACTGACTTAATGATTTTGAGGCAGCTTTGGAAGACGATAATTTTTTTTGTTAATTGAGTTGCCGTTGTTATCGATTTTTGGTTCAAACTGATTTTTAGAACCTTCAACCTTGGTCACTTATCTTCTATAGTTCTATTTATTTTTAGGAAAAGTATAGGTAAACAATGAAAATACTAAATAATGTGAACAATGGATATATCGAATGTTCATTTCACTAAGTGTGCGAATGGTTATACTAATATTAAGATTTATGTGGATAATTTGGAGGTATAATGTATTTTTATTTGATTAATAATTGTTCATATTGTTCAAAAAAGTCAATGATTACCTAACATAACCATTATTTTTATTAAAAACAATTTATTTCCCAAGTGTGAAGTTGACTATTCCATTGGCACAGTTGACTTGACTTGGGAGGGCAGAAATTACTAATGTTTCTTAAAAATAAATAGTTGTTTAAAATGGAACTTCTTAATAATATATGTGTCGTAGAGATTTAGTGACGGAACTTAAAACAAAATTTTGGAGGAGGAAAAATTTAACATAAAAATTTAATAATAATATTTATATTAAAATAAAATTTATAAATATAATTATTCTTTAAGTTTGTTACCAGTAAGATAATAAATAAATAATTCTACAGATAAAAAATATAAAATAGTTTATAATGATACTCTTGGAGTCTTTAGTGACTTGAAATCTTCAATAATTAAATAAGAACTAAACTTTTCAGCAATTTATAATATTTATTGAATTTTTTTATCAATTTATATAAATACAATAATATCAATACTTATTGAATATTTTATATTTTTTATCATATAAAAAATTAAATTAAATAAACAATAAAATATTAAATAATATTAAATTAAATAAATAAAACATACCTAATTTTTTATATTGGAACTCAAAGGTAGAAGGAGTGTTGCTTGTTGAATAGAGAGCTGCAAAATACAAATAGAGAAGCTGCTAGCAATATTTTTATAATGATGATTTTTATCTTTTATTTTGTTAGATAATTTTTTTATTTTTATTTTTTTGTTAAATAAATTTTTTTATTTGATTTGATTTTAGTAAAATATGTGAGCCAATTGAATTATTTTTTATTTTCTAAAAAAATATTACTAATTTTTTTATAAAAATTTTTTGAATCATAACCCCATTGTCTTAACTAAGTTCCACCCACATTTATATTGGTATTTATTTACGTAAAGTATGTACTATGGAAGGCATATTTGAGACCGTATAAATGTCAAAATATGGTTACTAATGTAATAACACATAATTAATTTTTTATAAAGATTTTATATTGATATTATAATAAAATTAAATTCATAATATTTAATTATTTTATAAAATTTTAGTTATGAATATTATTATATATCTTAAAACATAACCAACAACTATAACTATTATAAGCTAAGAAACAACAAAATTATAAAATTGGTAATAACGATATAGATTTAGGATTTTATAATAAGGTTTAGGATTTAAATTTTGGGTTTAAAATTTTAAGATTTAGGATTTAGTGTTTATGTAAATATTTTGAGTTTTTTAATTTTTATATATAGTGTATATGAAATGTAAGTAATAAATCGTGAATAAACAAATAAAAGACTTGTGCTAAAGTTAATATTTACGATGTTTATCTTAATCATATAAATTTTATGGTTTATCAATTAAGATAAAAGATTTATACTAAATTACAAAGATAAATAAATTTTTTTATCATTCATATTTAAAAAATAAAAGGTAACCATTAAAATTAGGGCAAAAAACCATATTGAGCCAGAGCAAGAAACTTGTAACCAAAATGCGCCAAATCCAATTTCGTTTCAGCAATGAGCCAAAGTGTATTTTAATACAATTCGAACCAAGCTGGTTCGAATTGCACTCCTTCATAATTCGAACCAAGATGGTTCGATTTAGTGTTCCACGTTTTTGAATAATTCGAACCAAGATGGTTCGAACTTCTCCCACACATAATTCGAACCAATAAGGTTCGAACTTCTCTCATGCATAATTCGAACCAGGGTGGTTCGAATTATGCTTTGTATTCGAGTCCATGTAATTCGAACCAGGTCGGTTCGAATTACTCCTAATGCACTCCTTCATAATTCGAACCAGGCTGGTTCGAATTATGTGTGATTCGACTATATAAGGAGTTCGAATCACCCTCATTCGAACCATTATCCCTCCCCCCTACCCCACAAAATCTCAGAGAAAACGACCCAGATTCTCTCCGAGAAAGACCTGAACGGACTACTCTGCTGATGGGGGACGATCCGGCACGGTTATATCGGTTGGACGGAGTCGCTCATATAGCCGGGGTCATCAACGACGAGGTTAGTACGGAAATTTTTTTTGATTCAAGCGTTAGTTGTGCCTTAGTGGTTTTGTATCTTGGTTAGACGGTAATTTATGTTAGTGGTTTATGTAGGTGGTTTAGGTGAGGGGATTATGTAGGTGGTTTATGATAGTGGTTTAAGCTAGCGGTATAAGTTAGTGGTTTATGTAAGTGGTTTAGGGTGGTGGTTTAGGGTAGTGGTTTTTGTTAGTGGTTTAAGTCAGTGGTTTTTGGTAGTGGTTTATGTTGGTGGTTTATGTTAGCGGTTTTTGTTAGCGGTTTTCGCAAGCGGTTTTTTTATGTGGTTTATGGTAGTTGTTTAATGCTAGGTGGTTTAAGTAAGCCGGTTTATTGAATTTGTTTCTTGTTAATGGGTCTCGTTAATTGTGGTATATGCTAGCGGTTTAGTTGTGTGGTTTAGGGTTTGTTTTCCAGTTAGTTATCTTTCATGTAATGTTATGCTGTTTAATTTAGAAAAATGGTTAATGTAAACCTGTTTATGGAAACCGTTTTATGTAAACCCGTTTACGTAGACCGGTTTACTGTGAACCGGTTTACTGTAAAACCTGTGTAGTTATATATCTCAGTATGGGGTTCTTTTCATGCGCAGCCCGAGCGATGCATTAGGAGCATGAGGCGGCAGCAGGGCATGCGTCTTGATGACAGATACGTTCCATACTTGCAGATGGCAGGGCTATACCATCTTGCACGGCTGAACGACCGGTGGTTCCGGCTAGACGAGGCGCTCGTCAGTGCATTCGTTGAGAGATGGCGTCCCGAGACGCACACTTTTCATATGTCGTTCGGAGAGTGCACGATCACACTCCAGGACGTGGCATACCAGCTGGGTTTGCCAGTCGATGGCCGTTACGTGAGCGGGTGCCTGTCAGAGTTCCATATATACATCGATGGAGGCCGTCCACCCTGGGTCTGGTTCCAGGAGTTGCTAGGAGTTATACCTCCTCCCAGTCAGGTTCAGAAGTACGCAGTGAACTGCAGCTGGTTTCAGGAGACCTTTGGTGAGTGCCCTGAGGATGCAGATGATGACACTGTTCGCCGATATGTCCGTGCGTACATCATGATGTTGCTAGGCACGCAGTTGTTTGCGGACAAGTCTGGCAACCGGATTCATATTAGATGGCTTCCATATGTAGCGAGGCTGGAGGAGCTGGGTACGTACAGCTGGGGTTCGGCAGCACTGGCCTGGTTGTACCGATGCATGTGCAGAGTGGCAAACAGACATGTTGTGAAGTTAGCGGGCCCGCTCCAGCTACTGCAGTCTTGGATCTTTTGGCGGTTTCCTCAGTTTAGGCCTGCAGGATATGAGACGTTCAGCTGGCCGTTGGCGTCGAGGTACTATACTGGGCCTATTCTTTTTCAATATGACTTAGAGAATTGCGTGTATGTTAATACTCTATTGCATAATGTAAACACAGATATTAGTATATGTAACTCATGTGTATGGTGCAGATGGGCAGGTTACAACCCTTCCGGTAGCGAGAAGGGTCCGAGAGTGCGGTCGTGGAGGCTTAGGATAGACCGGTTACAGTCCAGGGAGGTTAGTCTGCTAATTAATAACTGATGCATTTTAGTTAAATATTTTACACTTGGGTCGTACAGTTGCCCTGATAAGGGTCGGTTTGTTCTGCAGTTTATATGGATGCCGTACAGTAGCCCCGACGTACTTCAGGTGTTGCACCCGGAGGTTTTGGAGCCTCGGCACATGGCGGTGTGGCGCAGTGTGACCGCGCTGATCTACTTTGCTGTCATAGAGTGGCATCAGATAGATCGTGTTCTTCCTCAGTTTGGAGGGGTACAGGCCCCTCCGCGGCCCGCCTTGAACATCGACTTTCTGATGTCCAAGGACGGGAGAGGCGGCGATCGATGGTTCCCCTCTTCCATGCCGAAGTGGCATGCATACTGGGAGGCTCGTCATGACAGTGTGTTGAGGTTCGACGTTGTTGCCGACCCTGGACCGTCTCATCAGTTCCTTCAGTGGTGGAGTCAGTATGGGAAGAGGTTCTTGGCCCCGGACATTGACCTGGGGGATCCGAGATCAGTTCCTATACCAGTTGAGGCCTCACAGCGGGGTCCGGGGCGAGTGCCTGACATGGATGCTCCGGATGACGTGCCTGACAGGCGCAGGGTTGAGAGGAGGATGGGTGTAGGGACACGGAGGAGCCAGCGTCAGTTCAGGTGGCCGGATCATACGGCGAGGAGTGGTACTGACCTTGGGGACGACGATGACGACCAGCCGGGCCACGTTGGAGGAGGCACACACGATGGAGGTACTAGTACACACGATGGCGGTCATGGAGGTGAGTGGTATGGCACAGGGCTCGGTGACGGGGCTGATACTGGTGACGCTGGACCTGGACCGGGCCCGCTTGGAGATTACTTCGTTGGTGTGCCAGCGGATGATCAGGCTGAGCAGGGTGGTACACCTTGGCGCATATCAGGATCACAGTGGGCAGACTTTGTTGGGTCAGACTCGTTTGTTGGGGACTTCGGGAGTCCACGCTTCCTAGATGAGATCACCGCCATCATGCAGGGTGAGGTGACCCCCCGCAGAGCTGGCCAGACCTCAGGGATCCAGGCCCCCTTAGATGTTGATCTGAACGAGCCTCCATCCTCATCCGCTGGTCAGCAGTTTCGTCTTGGAGGTACCCCTACATCCGCCTTCACCGCTGCATCTGAGTCTATCGCAGGATCCTCTGCAGCACCGTTGCGTGTTGCGCCACCAGTACAGCCTGCTCCGCAGGAGGAGGAGGATGAGATAGAGGATGAGGAGCCGCATGTCCGTCGTGGTCAGAGGGCACGGGTAGCACGTCGCTGTGGTACTGGTTCGCATCTGTTTAGATGAGTCACATTTCATGTGTTTTGTTTCCTGTATTTCAGTCATGTATGATAATTAGGTGTAGTTTTCTTGTTATGTAGTGCTGTGTTTATGTATGTTGTTCGTAACTTGTGTTCGGGGACGTTGACTATTTGTATTAAATGAAACATGATAAGGTATAACGATTTCCTTTAGTTATTAAAATGAGAATCAACGAGTCCTGTAGCATAACTTCAAATGAAAGACAACATATTCATTACTACTCACAAATACCAAAGTTCAAAGAATTAATCTCAACAAGTTACATTCGTGCTCAAGCAATGCATATAACAAGACAACTTAAATGTAAATAACACTAACAATAACATCATGGAAACTAATTTCGCCCTGTCTGAGACGATCCTACTACCTGTGGGCATCTACGCCTAGTGTGACCGGGTTGGCGACAAAGGCCACACCGTTTTGGCCTGTTTGGATCTGCCTCATCCATATTCGTCCGTATTCTTGTG